>NC_087212.1:77084800-77099800 GCF_015104395.2 Macrobrachium nipponense | reverse complement strand
AAGAAAATTTCCAATAATAGTTGTAGAGCAAAATTAACATGAAGGCCTCAGACAGGCATTCTGGATCAAAAAGTGTCATGGAGATTCACTAAAAATACTTCTTTTCTCGTTATAACCACCATTTACTTATTTATAGGAAGAAAACATTAATTGAAAAAGTATGAAGGAGTTTAGCTCCAACTTCTAACGACATCAACAAAAAGGGAAGGCAGCAGAGAAGAAACAATTCATCAGATCTGCAACTCAAGAATAAATAAGGGTCCTCGTGAGAGGTGCTTTGAGGGCTTCAAATATAAACAATGATGATAATGATGAATGGGACAAAGGCCCCAATAGCAGTATACTGGAAACATCTACCACTAAGAAAGCAGAGGAGACCTAGAGGAACGCTTGCTTAAAACCACAAAGGCTTGAGCTTCGTTGAATGTGGTGTTCAGTGTCTTTTACCTCCTCACTTTCTCTTGAGCACTGGACTTTCCATAATGAGCAATGGCAATGAATGGCAACCTTCCCAACTTTCTTCTATTAAATATCTAGATTACAACGATAAAAATAGTAAGTCGCTGTACACGAACGTAAACAAGTGAAACAAACTTTATAAATACGTGCGTAAGCTTATGCAACCAAACGCACACACTCGTTATATATATATATAATATATATATATATATATATATATATATATAATATATATATGTTATATATAATCTATATATATATATATATATATATATATATTTATGTGTGTGTATTTCTTTCTGTATGTATGAAACAAAATCATTCTACTATTTGTAGGTATACAAGTTCACACGTCTCCTTCCACGAGGAAGGAGCCCTGCATGAACTTCTATAAATTGTTGAAGAAGCTGTCGAAAGACCGTTCAAAAGGATGTTCTGCGACATTCTAGAATATTTATAACGCATTATAGGTTCGTCTATTTCACTACAATAATGAAATAAGTTTTAATATCCTTACCGACAGAAATGTTTGAAGTGGTCCTCCACCTTATCTTTCCACTTACCTGCAAAAGAAAACGGAAAAGTCATTACTGGAAATATCCTTTACGCAACCCTGGTTTTGAGTGCATTTTTTATAGTTATGGAGACAGTTTCAATAAAATTCTTCGGAAAAAACATCATCTCTAAGCATTGTAAAATTATTGCCATCTGGCACTTTCCTTGTGTATTAATGTAAGAACCATTTGATGAAAGGATCGACTATATAACGTGTTTTTCCATTTCAAGGCAACTTCCCCTTATCTCTCTCTCTCTCTCTCTCTCCTCCTCTCTTCTCTCTCTCGTCTCGTGTTACAAAGGGGGGGGGAGGGGGGGGGGAGGGGGGGAGGAAAAGGGGAGGGGGGGAGAGGGGGAGAGAAGGGGAGAGAATAATAGACCCAAGAGAGGGAAAAAAAAAAAAAGAGATAGAAACTGATAATGGACTTGTGCGTCTACGACAGAGAGGAGAAGAGAGAAGAGAGAGAAGAGAAGAGAAGAGAGAGATAAGGGAAGTTTTGCTTGAAATGGAAACAACGTTTATATAGTCGACCTTTCATTCAAATGTTCTTACCATTTACACAAGGAAAAGTGCAGAGGCAATAATTTTACAATCTAGAGATGATGTTTTTTTCACGCCTCTCTCTCTCTCTCTCTCTTCTCTCTCTCTCCTCTCTCTCTGTCGTTAGACGCACAAGCTCCATTATCAGTATTATCTCTGTTTTTTTTTCAAATCGAGGGAAGAGGATATGCCTGCATAAACATTTGATATATAATACATATACTTATATATAATATATATATATATATGTATATATATATATAGTATATATATATAAGATCACACATACACACACACACACATATATATAAATAATATAATTATAATATATATATATCTATATATTATTAATATATTCTATATATAATCTATATATATATTATTATAATATATATATATTATAGATATATAGATAATATATATATGCATAAACATATTTACTAGATCATCAGTGACCCCAGTTGAAAAATTTTCGAGTCAGTTGCGGTTGGATTTGTCACTGTGATGAAAAAAAAAGCATTTCCAATAACTTTCGTAAGAGAGTACACATCATGGCATCTTGACACCGAACCATCATGTATCTTCCCTAGACCACCCGTGTGAAAATTTATATTGACAGATGAGTAGTTTAATTTAATAAATATGTATATATGAAACCCGTGAATTCTACAAAACACTAACAAAAACAATCAAATATTATTATTACAAAAGAACATTTTTATTTATTACATTCTTTAAGAAAAGGCCAATTTTTAACGAGATCAGACAAAGTTTAACAGCAATTTATTATACCCCTATATATATATATATATATATATATATATATATATATATATATATATATATATGTGAATATATATATATATATATATATTATATATATATATGTATATATATATACATACCATACGTAATGTGTATATTCATCAATAATAACAAAAATAGCAGCAGCAGTATTAGTAATATTATCAATAAACGTTCTCGTTTGTGCCCTCTAAGCTATATTGATTCAGTACCAGAAATCACAAGGAAATGATTAACTGAACGATCTGAAACTTTCTGGCAACAAACAGCACAGAAAGACATAAACAATTTCATAATTCAAATACAACATTAGTTACAAATAATTCTTACATAACTGAAAACAGCAACAGGTATTCTGAACATGACGCAGCTAAATCAACGTTACTAATACCAGGTAAAAGTCTCGGCAGCAACAGAGTTTTTGTACATACATACGAAGAAACACACATATACATATGTAGTATGTATGTATGTAGGTAATGTATGTATGTGTGCATATATATACATACATATATATATATATTATATATATATATATGTATATTCCCAAACCCTATTAAGCCAAAAATATGTTGATAACTTACATCCAAGGGGAGTTAATCAATAAGTGCTTCGTCACCAGTCTGACTCGAACCGCTTCCTGGTTTACAAACAACGATGGCTCAGTGGTCAAAGTCACTGTCAATCGTTGTTTCTAAACCAGGAAGCGGTTCGAATCCCACTAACGACAAAGCACTTGTCAATTATAAGTCTCCTTGGGTGTAAGTTATTCCTAAGGTTTCGTGAATTGGATATTAAACGAAATATGTGGCTTAATATTTGGGAATATAAAAATAATCACAAGTTTTTTGACAAAACTCATGTATATATATATATATATATATATATATATATATATATATATATATATATATATATATATATATATATATATATATATTTATTTATTCGATCTGCGTTATGCAAAATTAATTACGGTCAGTTCTTGCATTAGTGATTGTAGACAAACTTTATCTGTTGAATAACAGTGGGTTCTAGACTATAGGCCAAGAAACTCAATAAAAATCATGCAAATGCTCTATACGACAAGACCTTATAAAACAATGCTTGTGATGGAAATTTCCGGAACAAAAATAAAAACGTTCTTCCGTGATGTCACTGAATTTCAAAATCAATTACATTCTTGTCTTGCGGCTTCGCAAAACCTCCAGTCTGAATCTGAATCACTACTAGATATCACCAGCTATAGCCCCACGACACACTGGCCCTCAAACACATCAATACGAGCCTGAGTCATTTTGTTTGCTGTTTACGCTACACTTATTTTTTTTTTCTTTACAAGAGGCTGACTGCAATATGCCTAGTCTTTGCACGATTTATGCCCCACTCATTTCTCATTTCATTGAATCCTTCACTTAATTTACAATCCTGTATAACCATTATTAATTAATATATTTCTGTCCTAAGAGATTTAAGTGTCTCTTTTAAGTGACTTTACTAAATATTAGAAAAAGATATCTCAATGCCTTTTTTTTTCAAATCTCGGAGAATAACCAAATTTATTCTAATAATGATAAATAAGGTGAAGAAATGTACTATGCAACAGACATATGGACAGTAGTAATCATGCAGTTATTTGGCCGAGACATTCACAATAGCCTGGCATTATCAGAAGGGTGGAATAGGTCCACAAGGTCTAAACAAAACTGAAAAGGTCGTACAGGATCTTTCAGAAACTCTTCGCCGAGTCTCGCGTTTCCTTGCCACTTTTTGAAAGGCCTTTTCTCCCTCTCTTTTGGATCCTCTTCTCGAAAACAGAAACATCAAAGGGATAGATAGTGAAGAGCGCTGGTTAGGCTAACAACAACAACAACAACAACAATCAAGGGTCTCCTTCAACCGTCAGTCCTATCATTCCCTTTGGAAGGAACAAATAACGGCTCGAGTTCCCCGGCCTCACCTCCGCCCCACTTGGCATTAAGTCAAGGATGCTTAGTTCCTATAGCACTTGAGGAGTGATGCCTTCGAGCCACATGCGATAGATGAAGGGTGTCGAAGGAAGGAAGAAGTGTTGTAGCTCAAAATGGAGGAAGCCGCGGCGGAATCGTTGAAGGTCAGAGTGTATGCATGTCACTTAATATATATATATATATGACATAAAAGTGATACAATTTTGGTAACAGTTCTTAAACCCATTCAGATATAGCGTGACCTCTCGGCTGCGACGAGAAATGCTTTCTTACCAAGTGAGTGACTTATAAAGAAAAAGGAAAATAAAGAACAACAGGATTGAAGGGTGCGAAACAATGACTTTCGCGAAAGCAGGAGGCAAAAATGTATATGAAAGCAATAACAATGCAGCCATAAAAGGAAATTCATTGCAACAATAAATGCGTAGTATTTCGCAATATGATCCTCGTGGAACAGCTGGACTGACTTCACTTGAGCAACATGGTATATATATACACTGGCAATACAAATGACGGGAAAATGGTCTTCTTTAAATTGTTATGGTAACCGACAGACTTTCCCTGAGAAATAGTGAAAAGAAGATAACTGCGAGAATCAAAAGAAATCGCAAGCAAGCAATGTCTGCATGATGCTCTATCATTATCCCTCAATGGACTGGTGTCGCGGGAAGGGGGCCCCATATAGTACATTTACACACTCACCGACGATGGAAAGTCCCTTGCTCTTAATCATGCTATCATACAGAACTCTTTCTAAGAACGCCTAGTGAGAGGAGCACTGCAATGCAATAATATTATCTAAATTATGATGCTTATTACAGACACACACACATATATGTGTGTGTATCTATATATATAACATCAGTATATATCTATATACAACATCGAATCCACGTTGCTTTGGAAATAAATTACATCCAAAGGGAATTACAACTCATAAGCATATGTCTCAAGATGTACAAATTTCCGAACGTAGAACGATTAGATAAAGTTATTTGAAAATGCCCAGTGTGAAAATGATAAGTTATCACATACACACAAACACACACACGCACATACACATACACACACACCCACACACACACATATATATATATATATATATATATATATATATATAGATATATTACAGAGAGAGAGAGAGAGAGACGACGAGAGAGAGAGAGAGCATACACACACACACACCACACATATATCTATATATAAATAAAATTTATTATATAATAAAACACATTATTAAATCTATATATATATAGTATGTATAATATATATATATATTATAGTATATATAATATATAATAAGTTTGCGTGTGTTTGTATATGCATATGCCGCCAGCGTGAAAGGAGAAAAACAGAAAGAAACGAGGCTCCTCCCACGGGGTAGACGCCTCAGTAACTTTGTCCCTGTGTAGCTGAAGAAGAAGAAGAAGGAGAAGCAGAAGAGGAGGAAAAGCTCAGGGGAGCGTCGTCTTTCCTTCCTGCAGCTCAAGTCGGGGGACAAGACCTGCCAGAGTGGAAAATGGAGGTTCCACTACAGAGACAAACCCCGTCCCAGGTTCCCTTTCTGAGTCTTTCTTTCCTTCTCTACCTCGGCCGCTAAAAATGTTCTTTCTTCCCTGTTCTTTTGTCTGGATTTGGGAGAAGGACAGTCATCCACGTGGATTTTTAAAGATGTTATGCAATTGCGAGCGGCCAAGGTTTAACAGCTTCCGCTGCGAGGTTGGGAAGGATCCCCACATTTGCAAAGATTGATTGAGCTCTGAGGCTGAGCACTTTCAGTCGACAAAATCAACATTGGACGTGCTTTCAAATGAGTAACGTTGTCAGTGCAAAATAGCTCGCAGACTCCCGGAGGAGCTCTGTAGCGACACTCTCCCCTTTCCTTCTCTTTTTGACGGATACCTGAAAACATAAAATGACCAAGAAATAGAATGGCAAAAACTCCTGTGGCAGAGGACCACGGCAAAAGAATGAATGGAACTCAAGACGCCAACAATTTTGCCAAATAACATCTTGAAAGTTATCTGTAATGATTTTTTTAAAGAATGAGTCAACTGACTTATTTATGATGACATAGATAATGTTCAATACTCATCTTATCACAGGAGACAGTACCGCGCAGGATGGGTTACAATCTTAATGAAAAAAATAAGTAAATGAACTCATAATAATTTATTTTTTAAAGATAATATAAGAAAGTGTCCTTCTTTACAGCATATGAGAGGATGGAAGAGCCAAATACCGCTTCTTTTACAATTATTTACTGGGCGCATGACCAAGAGTAGGTTGAAAAAGGCAGCCTCAGGATACGTTCAGCCTCCGCCTGAGATAAGTCAGAAGTGAATGGCCCATATCGCTTCGTTACATGTTCGTAAAACTTTATTTGAATACGAAAGCAAACAATTTATGAAATGAATACTTATCACCCTGATCACATTCAAATAAAGTAACGTGTTCTCTGAACTCTTTATATAAGTAACTTTTCCTTTTCCTTGTTGGACAGAATGCACAGCGAAATTAAGCAGTATCCCAGTATTAAAAACGTCACTTGCTAACTGCCAATAACACAGATCTCTCTACGATAACCGATGTCTCTGGACACGCACCTGTTTTGATCTCTAAGTTAGCGTATCTAATAAGAGCCTACAACTCAAAAGGAGAAGGTAACCAGACTTATGTCAACAGACACACGAAGAAACATGCCACGTGAAATTCAACAAAGGAATCCCCTACGCACTGAACATGTCAATGCACAACACAGCAAATATTTCAACAAAATGTTGTTCGCGCTCATTTCCTTGTGTATCATTTAGCGTTTATGGGAATGATGCACAAAGTCGATTTTAAGAGTCATAATGAGAAGCAGGTAATACTCAATGACGTATGGTGCAAAAATACAATTGTGTGCCATAGCTGTATTTAAGGTTAGATTGATTTATATTAATATATATATAATTGGTGGTATCCTGTTCTTGTCACCTCTACATTATGCTAACCACAAAATAGTTATATATATGATTAGCTTAACCCAAAAAATACTTGATCCTTGAGAATACTCTATAGATATCAAACAAGAATATGCAGCAAAAATAAAATGAGAGAGAGAGCGGGGAGAGGATCTGAAGAGAGAGGGCGAGAGAGAGAGAGAAGAGAGAGAGAGAGAGATAGAGAGAGAGAGAATGAGAGAGAGTTGTGGATGGAGGGGGGTGGGGGTGGGGTGGCGGTTTAATGGTGGTAGTGGTTCTACACTGATCATTTGATTCCACTAGATTTCTAATTCTTGCCACTTTTCAATGCACATACGTAGATAGCTTTCCTTACTGAAGCATTCAGAAACTCACGAACAAAACGTCTTGTCTTTTCTCCGAATTGCTGCCTAGCCTTTGCTTTCGGTGGCTGGTTATCAGGACCACGCCCTTATTCCATCCCTCTCCCTCCTCCTCAGAGCTCCAACTCACTTTCATTCGTCGATCGCAAATGGAGATTAACCAATCACATCAAAGATTACGCTAATAACTGACGGTCCAGGCTTAAGCTTTAGAATTTAAATGTGACATGAAATAACTAAAGTGCTCTACTTTTTTCTAGCCACTTATTATCATTTTCTGTTTCAATCGTCCCTCCACAGTTGTCACCTACAAATGACAGATCTAATTACTGCTACAGCCAGGAATAGAGAGGACGAGGCGAGACTTCAGATGTTTCCAGGTAAATTGAAAATTGTCGCCGCGTCCGTGGCTTTTGATCACATCGTGACGTGGCAACGCTCCAGATGCACGACATTCTGTATTGGTTGTAAAGTGAACTAAATAAACAAAAGAACCAAGTGTGTTTCTTATATAATGCCAGAAAACTTGTAACGTGAATACTTTGCAAAATCGGCATCGTGGCGATGGTCATGCATTATTCAAATTACACTCCACAGGTGAGTGATGACGGTCAAGTGATGAGATCTGATCTCTTATTCTCACCTTGCTGCGATGAGCTGGCGACGCAAGAGTCTGTAGGTCTTTGGTAATGCTTCCATTCAAGTTGTAATCATTGATTGTAGCGTTATTTCTGTCACTACCATTCTTCCCTATAATGTGGAAATCCATCAATGAATCCACGATAATAAGGTATAATTTTGCATCTATAAAACGGAAGTTTCCTACACATTTCGATGTGGCTTAAAGGATTCTGAAGTTTTTATCGATTGGGATATGCAGCAGACAACATTGAAACATGTCTACCTCTCAAAACATCCCACTCACGCGAATGCAATGATAAAATATAAGCGAGGGACCGTGCGCTGTTCACATCCACGACACGGATTTTTGTCAGAAATCAATAGTTCTAAAGATAACACCTGCCAACTTATCACCCAGTAATCGATGACTTGAACATTATTAGCATAAAGCTAATACAGCGACAGCTGGTTAACATGACATCCCTTAGCCTAACCGGCCACAGTATAGCCCGACATCCTTTATTAATCCACCACATCATGGGTTCTGGGCAGGGGGCGAGCAATATTAATCTGCTCGAGGAGGAGGAGGGAGGGAGGAGGAGGAGGAGGAGCAGGAGGAGGAGGAGGAGGAGGAGGAGGAGGAAGAGCATCGGCTGTCATGGAACGACGCCGAAAATGGTAACGCAAAGCTACGCAACACGTATCCTTTAGTATCGTAGCCTCTTCAGTCACAGAAGCCGCCAGGCGAGACACCTGCCGTCAAAACACCACTGAATCATACGACTGTCAAGGCGGGAAGCTGCGGCTGTCGCAGTTCATCTTTAAAAGCATTCGTGAGTCATGGTATTTGAAAAATGTCACCAAAATTTAAAACTGTAGGTTTTCTCTATAATTCGTTACTTCTTATCTTTAAATTATGAAGCATTTTGCATATCTTCGTTCTTTATATACATACATACATACATACAAATATATATATATATATATATATATATATATATATATATATATAGAATAGCTATATATATATTTAAGTGAATCACGAAAATATGGAACGTGATGAATATATAAATAAAGACATAATCAACGAGGAAAGTAAAGCAATGGATTACCGCTGCGAGGCCTTTCGATTTCTCGTCCTTTACTAAGCAGTCTGCTTAGTAAAGGACGAGACATTTGAAAGGCCTCGCTTGCGGTCCGGTACTCCACTGTTTAACTTTCGTTCGTGGATTTTGTGTGTGCATATATATATATATATATATATATATATATATATATATATATATATATATATATATATATATATATATATATATATATATATATATATATATATGTGTGTGTGTGTGTGTGTGTGTGTGTTTAGCTACACATATATAACATACATATAATGCTATATAACTGTATTTTGAAATAATGAATTTTAAAGTCCCAGTGGGCCATTCAAATCAAACACCAAGATTCTAATTTCCTGATGCTCAGTTACGGACTGCTCTTCCCATCCCCCTCCCCCTCCCCCTTCCCCCTTCTCTTAACCCTACCTTTTTCCCTTCCCCTCTCCTCCCCCTTCCCTTCTTCCATCCCTCATCCCCCTCCCTTACTCCTTTCCTCCCCTCCTACTCCCCTTCCCTCCTCCTCACCCTCATATGGGTATGGATATGGTACAGATATGGGTGTGGGTATAGGTATGGTACGGATATAGGTAAGGGTTTGGTTATGGGTACAGAAGGACCTTGTGTTGAAAATGTAGTTAATAAGACGGGTGGTCTAGTCTTAATTATAAAATGATCACACACCTTGAATTTACCTACGAGGTGTGGCAGTAAGTCTCTTGTCATTATAAGGTGGGACAATCAAACCAATACGTCATTTTTTTACTTAGGGGCACAATAAGAGGATAGTCTTTTGGTCAGTTCTAACTGAATATTTATGCCGATTACGGGGTTAATATATGAAAAGGAAATATTTACATTTAATTCAATATTCTCAGCGCTGATTGATTGGCTCAAGGCCGATGAAATAAGGCAAACAAAAGGTGATCTTACGTAATTCTAATTTCCTGTCACTTTTATTACAAAATATCTTTATAGTTTTACCGGAGCAAGTATCCAAAATATTAGTTGGACAACATAATACCCTACTTATTTTCCTAAGGTTTTGTAGTCCATTACCAGGAGTTTAAAAAAGATTGACAATACAAATGCTCGCAAGAACATTGAAGGGAAAACAGATATTTCTATATTCATATTAATATCCTGAAAAATATTGTACGAGTTAAATTATCTGCTTCCTTTACATTTGTAATAAATTTACACTTTAATGCGCACTTCCGATTACTATAACTAAAAAGGCAAAGTATCATTTTCTATTTCTAGCGTGAATTTCATAGCAGGAACTTCCGCATTAATTTTTTTTGTAATATTTTATTTACAATTACGTCTTTGCATATAATATATACACCGAAACCATGGTAAAGGTATTTGAATAAAATGTTTTTCCAAAACAATCCATGCATAAATTTGAGAGAACTGTTACCATTCCAGAAGATTTCAAGTAGATTTCTCCTTTAAAAATTAACATCCAATCACAAATACACGGTTTTTTTTATATCATGTTTTCTTTCGTGATAACGGTTACGGGCATCACACACACACCATTACCCACACACACACACACACACACACCACACACACACATATATATATATATATATATATATATATATATATATATATATATAAAATATGAAGTGGGTCTAATTTCACAAAGTTCAAATTAACCTTGACTAAAGTCCTGATAAATACCCCTTAAAGTCATAGAGAACTGAATTTACGCTCTAAAAGTTTGAAGTTTTTTCCTTTCTGTTTCATGTAGTGACGAAGAGGAGGATCCTGAGAAAATGAGACGCGAGGAAACCTTGAGCCTTCTTGGCTGAAGCGTCTGAATGCAACACGTGTGTCCCTGACAGTCGTAACTGACAGGCATAACTGTGCATGCAAGAGACTCTTTGCAGTGGTCGTTTGTGTGTGGATGTGTGTAATTTTCCCTATAGGACTGCATGAATGAGAAAGAGATGACCTGCGGCAAACTAAAGGGCCTTGATGTCACAAGAACCCATCTTCGGCCATCCTCAGCCCGTCAAAAGAAGCATCCTACTCTTCTGAAGGAGGAATGATGTCCAGTGCGCTCGTTCAAAGAATATCATGGGATGACTGAACAAGAAGACTAATAATGATTAACTTTCGACAGTAATGCTGTTGTATGATTCATAGTTATTAATTCTAAGAGGTGCGCCTATAGAAAGCAAGGATTTATAGGCATTACTAATACGGTCAAGCTATAAAACATATTTTCGAGATGGAAGGTTATTACATCACTAGATCAATTATTCAATAGAACACTCATGTGATGTGGTAAACGATTACCCAATATAAAAATACTCTAACTTTCAGGGAGTTTAATCGATGACAAGAAAGTTCGCAGTATTGTATAAAAACTATCAAATTTAAGATAATATTCCACATCAAATTTTATTGTATGCCACACACATATAGTATATATAATGCAAATTGTATGTGTGCATATATATATATATATATATATATATATATATATATATATATATATATATATATATATATATAAAACCCTCACGTGAAAATGAAAGAGGGAGGCACCAAGACTTACAACTTTTATTCCAGAGTCATCTTCAGGGTACTAAACAGTTTTAAGAAAACAGCTTACACAAGAAAGCAATAAGAGGTCACAGATTACAATAAAACAATTGAACAAACTACTTCATTATGTAAATAAACATTGTTCAAAACAAAAACATACTCAGCGGAAATGTGCAGTTACTACAAATCACAGTACAAGATTATCTTTTTGCAAAATATCAAACAGCTCGTTTAACTTTTGAATGATTAAGGATAAAGTTTTTCAACAATTCGTCCATCTTAAAAAGACCATCACTCAAATTCATGTTACTCAAAGAACTAATGAGGCATCCTTCAACAAACAATCTGTCATGCATTGGGGACAAGGAAGGGTGTAAAAAATTAATTACTCAACTTGTAATTTACCTTATATTGGACACTCTGGTAAGGAACTAAGTAAGAACGTTACGCATTCAAAAATAAATTTATAATGCACTGGCTGCATAACAGCTAGTTTTGCCATCTTTTGTCACGGAAGAGACTCTGAACACCCTACAGACTGGAATCCAGCCAGAGTCGTTTTTAGATGTTCCTCAATGCATGACAGATTGTTAGTTGAAGGATGCCTCATTAGTTTTTTCAGCAACATGAATTTGAGCGATGGTGTTTTTAAGATGGAAGAGTTGTTGAAAAGCTTTACTCTTAATGATTCAAATCTTAAACAAGCTATTAGATATTTTTAAAAAATTATTTTGTACTGTGATTTGTAGTACCTGCATATTTCCGGTAAGTAAGTTTGTGTTTTGAACAATGTTTATTTACATACTGAAGTAGCTTGTTGAATTGTTTTGTTGTTATCTGTGACCTCATATTGCTTTCTTGTGTAAGCTGTTTTCTTAAAATTGCTTAGTACCCTGAAGATGACTTTGGATTAAGAGTGGAAAATCTTGGTACCTCCCCTTTTTCATTTCCCGTTAGGATCTTATACTTCATCCCACGGAAACCATTTGTGGAATTACAATATATATATATATAATATATATATATATATATATATATATATATATATATATATATATATATATATCCCATATAATGTATGTTATGATAAATGAATGTATTAGACAAAACATAATCCTGTAATAGTCATGAAGCATTGAGGGCAATAAAAGTTGCGGCAGCAGTAAGGGATGTCCAGCCAAAAAAAAAGTTAAAAATCAGAAAATGGTAATGCATTAGGCCTAATGGAATTCCAGGGCACGACTGAAATTTCCTTTTGAACGAAAAACTCCGAGCGAGGAAACCTGTCACAACAAATACAACTGCTTATTTTAGTTCTACCTGTTCACATTCAGTTACAAGTGAAAGGCAACGCAAAGGACACTGATCGTAGACGAAACGACAACAGGTATGTAGGACGTGGCTGAGAGAGAGAGAGAGAGAGAGAGAGAGAGAGAGAGAGAGAGAGAGAGAGAGAGAGCAAATTTTTTATCAGAATGCTCACAAAAACAAATTAGAGAAATGAATAACCTTAAAGATATGTAAGGTGAAAGAAAATTGTAAAATGAAGATTTAAAGTAGAGTCACCGCAGGAATAAAATATTTCCATAATAGTTTTCTTTTTGTTTCGCTCTTTACATGGGGGAGGGGGTATAGGGTGTAGGGGATAAAATAATGGAGGGGACAGGGAGAGAGAAAAAAAGGCGGCTTGGCGGTTGGGGTGTGGGAGGTGAAGGGAACCTGGAGAAGGCCGTGAATCAATGGAACGACGACACACGGGTTTGACTCCCTCCCTTCTATCCCTCTGGACAGACTCAGACAGACCTGGCCTCTTTCTGCTTTCATTTCTGTACCACTTCACTCACCTAGCAACCTGACGGTTTTTTTTTTTTATGAAATTCCTTTTTCTATATTTCTTAGTTTTTCTTTTATTTGTTTCTCTTGCCTCTAAATACTCTCAGGGTGTTCTTTTTCAAAGACTTTCATCATTATGCAGAGTGAATGGGAGCAAACAAAATCTCTCTCTCTCTCTCTCTCTCTCTCTCTCTGTCTCTTCTCTCTCTCTCTCTCTCTCTAACCACACACACACCACACACACACACACATATATATTATCTATATATTTATATTATATGTATATAAATATATATATATATAAAGTATGAATGTCTATATATGTAAATATACATAATTGAGCCTCGCAGTTTGATAAGTAGCATTCATTCCCAAAAAAGTAGAGGTCAGGCATATGGATACGCTTCAAGAAAACACATTGCACTGACCGAAGCAGAGCAACAAGTAGTTAGATGACTGTAGTTTTCTCAGTCACGTTAAACGATGCTTGGTGTTTGCAACTCAATCTCATGACCTAACTGCTTCCTGTACGTACTACGCATTTTTCATACAGGAAGCAGTTAAGTACCTGCGATGCTCTTTTAGACTTGACATGCCCTTTGCAAGGGAACCTTAATAAGGGTTTTAAGTGCAAAGTAATTCAAATACATTTTAGAGCTGCTTTCTATTTAGTAAATCACAAGGCACTTACTTATAAACTTCAGAATCTTAGAGTAGTTAAATATGTTTTAGGATTACTTCAAGATTTTCTTACAGGTAATGAGCAGCGAGTTGTTGGGGACGGGATCTTTACTGAACAAAGACCTATTGTATCTAGAGTTCAACTGGGCAGTGTTCTTGGTCCACTGTTATTTATAGTATATACAAGTGATGTGGTTGTTGGCCTGCATAACAAGATTGTCCAGTATGCCCTTGATGCAACACTTATGAGAAATGATGGTGCCCCCAGCCTTAATCAGGAAATAGACCGGACCTGGGAATGGTGTAGTCAATTGGGGTATGAGGCTGAACTCCAGTACAGCAAAACCACTATTGATCGGCAGATCTCTTACAGCTTTCCTACCCCCATTGACTATCAGCTAACAATCCTTTAGAATCCACACTCTTATATGGTTGCTTAAAAAAGGGCTTTTCAGAAACTTTGAAGAGCACAAGGAGAATAGAAATCGGCTTGTATTTACTGCAGTCTGCAAATTGCTCTCTTTGGAATGG
>NC_087212.1:77062300-77079800 GCF_015104395.2 Macrobrachium nipponense | reverse complement strand
CTGCATATTTGTTCTAAAATCAGAATATTTACAATCCTTTTTGGGGCTCGCGCGTCAGAGGCTGTACAACACAAAGCAGCAACAATGACTATATTGCGACTCTAGAATTCGCTGTCAAGACAAAGGATCAGCCATGTCATTCACATTACAACCCCCACTGCTACAAAGAGAATGCGAAATCCAGACGGCACACTTTTGCTCTTTCGAATTTCAGACACACGCAGACGACAGTGTTTTCTAAGGAAAAAAAAAATTGAACAGCTGAAAAACTTCAGAAAATTAATTCTGTATTTCTGCTGTCGGCTGCATATTATAAGACCATCCAAAAATAGAGCGGTAAAATTGTCTTACTACGTCGACGCATACAGCTGAGCTATAGAGCCCTCTCAGCAAAGAGGAGAGAATTACAGCTGGCCGAGATATTGTTAGGGAGTGCTCCTTGAGAGTCGACAATATTCGATTATATTATCAGATGGAAACTGACAGGTTGGCAGCGTTTCCTAGAGGACGTCAGTGATCAGGAGGAAGTATCTTTTTCAGCCTCTGATTATCAGAGATTGGCCAAATAGAAGAGACATGTAAAAACATATAAACATTTCTTGAAACAGCTCTTAAGAACAACTGTATAATGCAAATGAAAAGGAAAAAAAGTTACAGTTGCACACAGAATAAAAACCAGACGTAGTACTTCCTGTTTCTAGCTGCAGCATCTGTTTCCTTATCTTAGCGAGCAGCGCCTGCAAGCCGACCGTGATGCGTTGTCGCACAATTTCCTGAGGTAAACCCACAAATAGACACAGCATTGCAGTCATGAGCATCTATGAGGCAAAACGCCCTGGCTATTTGCACTTAATCTCACTTAACTTGATGCATGCACAGGCTGCATCTTTGGAAAAAAATGGAAAGATCGTTCATGTACAGACCGTACTCATGAATTACAAATGAATGCTTTATAGCGCTAATCTACCTAAATTTCTATTCAGCACAGCGCAGTCAAAATTCTCTAGGCAACCGTGTGAATCGGGTCTGAAGGGAGACAACGAGAAATCAGCTGAATAAAAGGAAATTTAACTATTAAAAACTACAGTGTAATTTTAATGTACACTTCAAGCAGGAGACTGACCCTGCTGCAGACTGCAGAAACCATCAAAACTGGCAAAAGCCACAAGGAACCCCAAAAAACAGAATATTCTTTCAATTTTCTCGTGTCCCGTGACCAAAACGTATATGCAATCCTTTATTTAATGCTCATGCTCGTATGTTGAGATTTAGACGCAATTTTTTCACACACACACACACACACACACACAAAAACACAGACACACACAGACAAGAGCGTTTCCCAATTACCTAACTGATAGGAATAACTAGAGGTATTTTTCAAGTGAAATCACGGGTACATTAGTCCCGAATGTAGTAAAACACAAAAATATAAAAGTATGAAAATTAGAATATAACATGAAATATCAAAGCTAAAAGTCATAGTATTCTAAAAGATTAAAAATCAGAATAAATAATTAGGACTAAACAGCAGAAATGATCAAATAGACGCTAAATGGGATTAAGTGGTTAAAGGCAACTGTTAGCGTAAACGAGGCATACAAAGAAACCCCAGTAACACGGAGAGAGAGAGAGAGAGAGAGAGAGAGAGAGAGAGAGAGAGAGAGAGCCTCATCGCGCACTTTCAAATAAATCCTTCCTCTTGCAATGCTGCAAGATAGATGGTCAATATTACGAGATATATTAGAGGTAGTCCAGACCAGGCGTGCTCTCGCATGCAGACTTCCTGATGGTAAGGAGAATGGAAGGGTCTCGCGAGATTGCTTAGGAGGAAGCTTGGCGAAGGCCGCGGACGAATAAGAACAACTAAGAAATAGGAAACAGGAGATAAGAAGGTGGTGGAGGGAGGAGGAGGAGGAGGAGGAGGAGCAGAATATATGTGGGTAAATGCATCCCCATTCACTTCTGGGCACTAAATAAAAGTACCATACGCGCTTCTTACGATACCACCTAAAAGGAAATGCCTACAGAGTCATACTCAAAATCCTTTGCGGGAAGTTAGTCTGAGATGGTATGCTTGTATCTGCCACACCCATTCTTCTATTAGTCCCACAATATGTATGTAAACAAGGACACTTCTTGCTAGGAATCCTAGGAATCCTTGTGAATGATTTATAATATATGCGTGAGTGTGATTATCCTTAAGCATATTTCCATGCAGTCTACAGTTGTAATAAAAAAATGTTGCTATCTATTGATCAAGAGCCATCAGAATTATTGTACTCATAAATTTCAACACGAGAAAAAAATTGAAAACTGGTCATACACGTGATAAATAAGGAACTTGGCAACAAAAACAAGTTTAGGAAAATAAAACTGTAACCACGTTAATACAATCTTTTAAATTCTAAATACGCATTTTGGTGAAATCTAACTAGCTCCCTCGAAGATCTTGACAAGAGCCCATTACATGACCCTCGAAAGGCTATAAAGAGCGATGCTTTGTCCTAAGAAGATACTTCCGTTTTTAGAATGCTCAACGTATTTGGAAAAAAAAAAAAGGGGGAGTGGGAAGGGGGGGGGGGGAAGGGGGGGGGGCAAATTTCCCCCAACAATAAATAGGTTCATGTTTAATATAATTAAATTATATTAAATTTTATTCACTCCATGTTCGACTCAAAGTATTACATTTTCATTCGGTATTAACAATGACCTTCCCGAATTTTCTATTTGTGTGCATGCAACAAAGCAGCGACTACTTTGAAGTGACAGTTCGTATTTTTGCCACCTGCCATTGAAGCAGTGCACGCTGTGATTATTCTCATAATATCAGTTATTACTCTTTTAGTTTTCATTGCTCATTTCTTTTTTTTTACTTGTCTCCAGACTTCGATGTAGAATAAGTTCCAGAATTTGTAAGAGTGCTGAAAACACAAGAGAAACAAAAAATTATCCCCCCCCCTTTCAGTAAAGATCCCTAAATGGTTTACTTTTTCTTTTTGTCCTTTGTCTAAATGCTTCGAGGTATGTACCCGTTCAAACTTAGAAGAATTCCTTCTACATGATAAATAAACAATTACTAATATCTAAACGGAATCAAACTTAGCAAAACTTCTGCGGGTTCCGTCTTCAGAAAAAAGTATCCGTAAAATGACTATGGAATGTTTAGAAATCATTCAGGAGTCGTAATAAGTTCACTGTGGTATGCTTATCATTACTGTTAAATATTGGTGATCTTAGCAATATCGGTAGTAGCAGTAATAACAGAATGATGGTTGTAGTAGCAAATATATTTAAGAAGCATTTATGATATTAACCTTTACCATGAAAAATTTTGAATAATTAAAAGTTTCCAGGCGATACATACATTATATCATTACTGTAGACTGTAAAAGAACGGTGGGTTAATCAGGCTGAAAATGTTATTAATGATACTTTAGCCTATACCACTGTGCTATTAAAGGGTTATAAATCGGCTGATAAAAATACAGTTGGGAGACAACGTTCTATAAGCTTCCCAACCGCAACAGTTCTCCTACGTCATGAGGCTACGGTAAATTCTACGAGCGATGACGCATTATGCATAGAAAGTCCTAACAGTTCCAATATGCCAGGAACGGGTTTCTATAAAACTTTCAATTGCTTTTTACAACATTTCTGCACCATTCCCCTGCCGAATAATCTCCAGTCATAAGTGTACTCGGTGCCTGTCTCTAAATGGGACAATGATCCAGTACAACTTGGAGGGGGTCTGTCACAATGCTCCACCAATATCCCTCTGCAAGCCAGTCTGTGCTATTCTCTCTCTTCTGAAAACATCAGTTCCCCCTGAAGGAGGTCGTCGCTTCCTTCAAGGTTGAGCCCTACACCTTTTCCTTCTGTTCGAAAGGGCATCAGGTTGCCTGTAAAATGAGAGTACTACTAAAATTGAAATTAAACATACCACTGAACGACCAAACTGCATCAGTCTAAAAGAGAGGTATTTCTAACAAGCAAAGCCAAGGAAACGATTTATGAAATGGAGTTTTAGGATGCAATTACAGAGAATCTTGGAAAAAGGTCTGTTTGCTTTTAATTCGTGTAATGGCCGCAATAAAGTTTTCTAGTTATAAGAATTCCTAAATAAAACTGATACGTTTCCGGGAATACCCCCGTTAGCGTTGCCTATTACGTCTCAAACCTTAATTTCCATTCAAAAAGCTCTTCAAGGGCCTAGTTTGTATTCATCTAGGTTTTACATCCTCAGTCCCTATACCTTTTCATCAGTCATATCAGTAATCCTAAATCAGAATTGTACAAATTCATTAGGACCGGAGTATTTATCATAACATATTCAAAACAGACCTTTCTACAGTCCCATCTGGGTCCCCGTGTGACACAGTTTCCGCTTGACCCTCCACCCCCGACTCTATCCAGTGCCATACATGTCCCACTGAGGAACAAGAGAAACCTTTGCCTCTTCTGCCCATACCAGCATACGGGAACCCCCCCCCTCCTTCCCCCCTTCCCTTTCTGCTACTGACTTCACCGCTGCAATCAATAGCCTACTACTCCTACACCATCTACTCCTACCCATCCACCCAACCAACTCCTACAACCACTTATCTACCAAACCCTGTCCTCATCCCTGCTCTCCTTCCTTCGCTCCTCTGACACCGTCCCTTCCTACCGTGACGTTCATTCGGATCCCACGCAAACCCAGAAGCTACCGGTGTCTTCTACAATGACGCCGAAGGCAAAAGTGCAGCCCACACACACTTGTCCGTGTGTAACTGCACGGGAGACTAGATAAGCGTTATAATGAACAGCGATACATTAGAAGTGAATAATTTACTAAACAGTCAGTTGTTGAAACTACACCGGTAGATTCATTGTCTTATCTAGCGCAAAAAAGAAATGTAAAGAACCTTCAACAACGCCATGAAAACCTACTGTCGTGAGTAATTTTGTTGTTTTTAAAAGGCCGAAATTTTCATATTAAAGTATAAGTTATGGGGCTTGGTCGATCGCTACATTATTTGTTAAGAGTCAGGCGTTACAAGACCTTTCATCAATGAGAATGACCGACTTGATTTCCGACATTATCTTTGTGAGCCCCATTCATTCACACGACGTCATATTATCACACCTTAGGGTTTCTGCTTCTCTTTCCCATCTCCACTGAAACTGCTTCAGTCATGAGAACGGTGATGAAACTGTTCTCGAATTCAGTCAAAAGCCAGAGTCAAATACTTCATAAGAAAAACTGTCGTCAGAGGAAAAATAGGGGCTAGAAGGGAAGAGGAAAAACCGACGACCTTTGTGGTGTTTCATGGCAGGTGGGGAGCGAAATGCTGGCGCTTCGATAACATCCATCACTGTCTCTTTCCTTTCCTCTCTCGTGTCCTTACCATCGACTTTTATCTTCATTCCAGCTATTCCATCATTCATCCGGCTCTTTTGGGGAAAGTCACTCTATTCTCCAGTTGTCCTCAATCTTCGGACTGAAGGAACATAAAGAACCGAGTATTTATGAGTAGTTAATACACCGGTGTAATACGCGAACTGCTAAGACCACAATCATATCCGTAAGAATATTGACATGTTTCCTTACTCGGTACCAGTCTTTCCGCAGAAACAATGTTACGAAAGATGGCCTTTAAATCAATAATAATATAACGCTAATTTCTACAATACGAAAATTAACTTTACTGAACGCTAGTAACAGCCTGGATTTTGTATTGATGCCTGGGAAAATATTCTTCCTTCATTTTGTTGATTTAAAAAGAAAATGTGGACATACATTTTTTTGTAAACACACACCCAGATAGATATATATATATATATATATATATATATATATATATATATATATATATATATATATATATATATATCTATATATGTATATATATATGTGTATATATACATATATATTATATATATATGTTTTTACAAATATATATATATATTATAATATTACACGAATTTATGTATTGTGTGTACACATATTTCACAAGGAAATGTATGGCATATTTTCCTTTTAGTTTGTAGAAATTAGCGTCATAAAACCCCATCGTGCTATTTAGTTTTTGTACAGAAGGATTCACAGAAATATGATTGATTAGCAGGATTGAATGTAATTTTGAAAATATATGAAAAGCTTAAAGCATTCGTCCATTCTTTCACAGGAAGAAGGACGGAAGCTATATGTTTTGTATATGTTTGTTCAAATACACTTCGTCTTGCGAATCACGAATATTACTGTGAATCCTCCCTTCCACACACAACTATATATATATTATATATATATATATTATATATATATATATATATATATATATATAGAGAGAGAGAGAGAGAGAGAGAGAGAGAGAGAGAGAGAGAGAGAGAGAGAGAGAGAGAGAGGATAATATTATCACTAATGTACTCATGAATTTTTTTTCGTACTCTAATATAGTTTGCCATTACTGCATTATTTCCAAATGCAGAATTCATTTTGCCTTGGGGGGAGCAACTTTCACTTTAAGGGAACTGTATACATGGAAAGTGCATCTGTCCAGCCAAGATTCGAACCGATGAGTCAGTCAACTCCCTACCTTTGTATCTGACCAGGTCAGAATCTCGGCCGGGTCAGAAACACTTGTCCTGCAAAATTCTCTGTGGGTATAAATATGTGGGTGCATTTTCAACAAAAATAATGAGTAAATACTGTATTATTTTCTTAATCATACAGCAGACACTGTCGTCTGAAACCCCTGGATATGAACACTGGAATCTTCAAATTCTTAAGTTTTTCAATAGACACTCAAAACATGAAATCCTACTTCGATCAGCCATTGTCAAAACTTCAAAAGAAATATCATAAAGCCTCCATGATGGCTCCCATCCATGATCTTGCAAAGGGTAATCAATTTTTATTATTCCCGTTTTAAGACCTTTCGCCAAATGGGCTGATTTGGGTTGTCGAGAATTGTGGCTAGCTGATAGTTGAAGGGTTGTTTTCATGAACTTCAAAACTGTAGATATCATGGTGCCAAAGTGCCAGCAATGTAGAAAAAAAGGTACTGGTTGTACATCCTGAAATAATAACTATTCATTATTCCCTCATAATAAAACTAATTCTTTTCGAAATAGGAATTCCTGCGCCTTTCTAAACATCTCTGGCCAGGATATTTCAAAGAACTACTCTCCGAAATTCGGGACCTTGTGTACCCTAAGAAGTTTGTACCCGGTCATTCGTACCATTCGGCGGAGCGTTGGTATTATTAATACGCTTTCGATATCCTCTTGTGGGTATTAGGCTCTTATCGTTATTGCGCTGAATTAACTCAGACGTTTCCAACTCCTATTAAGATGTTGGCCGCTTATTCCCCTTTCAGAGTGGAACTGTCTTCTCTCACGCGGTCCGTAATCCCTTTGCATTCTCCTGTAATACAAAATGGCATAGGCTTCATATGTTGCTACTATGATATTCAGTTATTCTGAAGAAAGAAGCGCCCATAACTCTTATGCATAAGTTCTTACGAGGTCCATTCTTCTGCACCAGAAAAATGATATACATATATATCTATATCTATATATGTAATAGATACATTTATTAAATTTACAAGATCTGTAAATATAAACCCATGACCTGAGGTCATGGCATAAGGAGGGGGTTCTACGTGACCAAAGAAAGCAGACCTAGATTACGCTATGCGCTGTCTGCAGTAGCCTGATCTAGCTCAGAGCTTTGTCAACATTTTATGTTTATGATAACTTTGCACAACAACTTCCATGGGAAGCGGTTGACCTGTTAACTTACGCCGGAAACTTGTAACTTCCGAGCCGGCGGACTACGTATGTTTTTTATATGAATTGCTGAGATAGCTAATGTTCCGCTATCGACCGCGATGCTTTAGAATGGCAGTTCCACGCCAACCATCAAACATATCGGTCTTCCGACCGAGCTGCATCTCCTAGTATGGAGTTACAGAATAAAGTTGTTATCTTTGTTCAACTTATCTGTTTGAATCATCTCCTTTAGTTAAGAAGAACCACTCTACTAAGATATCCAAGGAGATGGGAGGAACCAGAAATACTTACGAATGACAGTCGTAAGGAGAACACAAAAAAGTCTATCGTCAAGCGATAAGACTTACATGTGGTGGCAGCGTATAACGAAGAATATAATTAACAAGACCCATATCAGCCGACCGAAGGTCTACAAGAACTAACTTCCACCTTCAAAATCAAACTAAACAGAGGAAAACGGGATCTTCAATCAACGCAACAGTTTATGAAGACGCAGATATGTCCTTCATCGAGAAGAATACAAGCATTAACACCGACGTTTGAGCAACTGTTGTCACTTATCTTCGAGAATCTACACCGGACGAGAGCAGCATCGAACATCAACGGAAAGAAGAAAACAAACACAGGAAATATCACCCGATCACGAGCAAGGACGCAGAGAGCACAGCTAGAGGCAGTGGTGCAAGGACGGAGGCTGTGACGTCATCAATCTTGGACTTCTCCACGCATCGTGCACCGAGAGAAGACCGTGACGTCATCACGACTTCCGACGCGAGACTTAGACAGGAACTGAGACGTCATCCCATGTCAACAATCCTTCGCAATATAATCTGGAGCTAAGTACCATTTTTATCTATTCAGGTCTTTCCTCAGTGAAGTGTTGTTCATCGGGAGTCGATCATCCAGTATTCTGGGGGTGAGTTGTTCGCCATATTAATCTTCCTTCATTACAGGATCAATCTTCAACTACGAGTTCTCACCCGCAGACTAATTTTTTTTCTCTTCTCGCTGTTGTTAATCGTTCTTGCAGGAATTCTCCGTATAATATTTTATCATATTATCTGTATTTTTTGTATCGTTTGGGGATTTTCCTATTATTATAACACACTTCTACAGTACATTGCATATGCGTTTACGTAGTGGTCGAGTGTACTCTTATAGATATTTTGATAGGATTGCAAGGAATAGAAGTGATAAGAAAAAAGTGAAAGTCGAAATGGCAACTACTCCGACTGGCAACCCCAATGTGGTGACTCTCGTTAGCGCGAGGTCAGCGATTGTCCCTTTTCAAGGTCGGGTCAATGGGTTCCTGCCTCAAAATGTTGAGGCATGGATCTCATCTGTAGACGCTCATTTAAATGCAAAAAGCATCACAGACCCAGCAGTACAATTACAGGAGGCCAAGAGCTTCATTGACTTTGCAAAAGGTGACGCAAGTGGCGATCTAAGGGGGGTTTCTTTCCAAGAGGCGCTTACATGGGACGAGTTTAAAATCAGATTACGTGCCGTGTATGGGGGTGAAGAGGCTTTAGATGTAGTATTGGCATTGAGAAATATCCTTAACCAAGCCTCCATGCCACTCAGCTTAATGTTGTGAGCGGGCGGCGCTAATTGCCGACCGGCTAAATGAATATCGGGATAGTTTAAGTAACTCCGGATGGTTGCGGGTGATAAAATCAAAGTGAAAGATTTTATCCGTTTGATCTACCTTAGTCTATCACTGCAATGTTGCCTGAAGCGTTAGTACGGTGTTTTGATAAAAAATTGCAGCCCGACAGTACGGAATTAGATGTGTATAAACAAATAAAAAAACACATGTCTAAAATGTACCGACCTAGATCCTTCGCTCATTCAAGTTTTTGCAAAAAATGAGAACAAGCCACAACAAGTAAATGTGGTACATAACAATAATCAAGTTGCAGGGATGGTTTGTTATAACTGTAAACGACCAGGTCACATGATTTCAGACTGTCGGACGCGTTTTTGTTCAATACACAATAGTTCAACTCATTCATATAACCGTTGCTACTCGAGGAATCAACAGCAGAATGCTACAAACACGCAACCAGTTGCCAGAGCAAATAAAAAGAAGGGTCCTCAGTACTATAAGAAGAAACAACCAAACGGAAATTCTGCACAACAGCAGAAAACAAACAAATCGTGCTTCAAGTACCTCTGTTCCTGGGCCGTCTAGCCAGAACTTGCAAGGGCAAGCGAACTTTTCAAGGTGGGATAAACAAAAACAAATACCACGTAGTTCACTCCAAGGGGGGAGAGGGCGATGTTTGGGTCATCAATATCAACATCTTTTGTATCAAATAATCAGTTTAATCATTTATCAGATCATTGTGAGGCAATTGATTTTCCTATGAAACACACGGCCGAATCAAAAAAATCTGTGCAGGTTCCCGTAGATTTGCAACAAATTCATGCAATTATTTAGTCAAGACGAGTTGCGACCAACCTTACATGCAGTAAATTTGGACCATAAGTCATTCACTTTGTTCTTTGATTCTGGTAGTCCACGTAATATCATGGATTTAAGGACTCATCATTTACTCTTTTCAAATTTCCCCATAGAAAAGTCCGGAATAAGGCTCTCAGGCATAGGGAATAATGAATTAAATGTTGTGGGCGTAACTCATGTACAGTACAAGGTCGGTAAGCGCACGTTTGCTGATACCTTTGTCGTTGTACAAAACATTAATATGTATCCCGCAGTAATTATCGGATACCCGTCTATGGGCACTCAAAATATTATCTTAGCACCTGCAAAAACACGGCGTGTATATCAAAGGGAAATTCTATAGGTCTTCTAATACCCTAAAATCAGTTTGAGATAATAAAGAGACAGACAGAGTTGTCACTTACATTAAGGAACCAATCACCTGTCTCATGAACCAAGAAATAATACAGGCAACCCAACAGAACTCTCGCTCACCCGTAATATCAGCTTGCACGCAAACTCTCGAGCCTAACGTAACTTCAAATATATTAGTGCGTGTAAAGAGAACCTTGCCAGGATCTGAAACATTAATCCTTTCCGAAACTCTGAAAACACACGGATTATCCGTCACACAAGCCATTTATACAGTCGGCTCACAACAACAATGTAACATCGAAGTCTGTAATCATTTGAATACCACTTTAGTAATCCACAAAAATCAACATATCTTGGATGCCGAAGTCTATAAACATCGCATTCTTACGTAGCTGAGATAAATCACGCTCAATCAGTTGCGGATGAACCCCTTTTGCAATCTATAAAGAACAAAATCAATAAGGACATTCAAGAAGAAGAAATTCAGCAGAAATTCTTGAATCTTTTAACTAAATATCATGATGTTTTTTCCACTACGGATGGAACCTTAGGAAAAACGGATGTCATCGAGCATCAAATAAGGCTCAAGGACAAACAGAAAGTAATTTATGTACCTTCGTACCGACTTCCTATGAAATTTCAGAATGATAACAGAGGAAGTAGGTAAAATGTTAAAAGAAGGAGTCATTAGGAAATCAAAACAGCCCTTATAATTTTCCGTTAATAGTAGTACCGAAAAAAGATCGAACTTGGCGGATATGCGTAGATTTTCGTCGTTTAAATGAAGAAACAATCCCTGACAGATTCCCAGTACCATGTACCGATGATATCCTATCCTTACTAGGTCAGAATAAATATTTCACAAGCCTGGACTTACTAAAAGGATTTCATCAGATTCCGTTGGAACAAGAGAGTATCCCATACACTGCCTTCAGCACAGCCAGGGGACATTATGAATTTTTTGCGTATGCCTTTTGGTTTACGTTGTGCTCCTATAACTTTTACTCGTATGATAAACATCGTGTTTGGAGACTTGTTAGGAGATATCCTACATGCCTACATGGACGACCTAGTAATCTTTTCCAACACATTAGAAGAACATTTACGTAAATTGGAGTTAGTGCTACAAAGATTAAGGCAGCATAATTTAAGGGTAAAGATAAGTAAGTGTGAATTTTTTAAAACAGAACTAGTCTATCTAGGTTTCACGGTTTCTAGTGAAGGTCTTAAAGTCGTCCATGATAAGGTGTCGGCTATCCGTAACTTTCGATACCTACTAACGTCAAGGGAATACAGCAATTTTTAGGATGTAGCGGCTACTATCGCCGCTTCATACGCAACTACTCAATCATAGCCGCTCCCCTAACCGATCTTATAAAAAAGGGCGTAGATTTCGTATGGTCTGAATTCATCAACAGGCGTTCGATAAATTGAAAGATGAACTGTGTAGTTCTCTATCTTGAAATTTCCTGACTTCGGTAAGGAATTTTTCATAGCAAACAGACGCCTCAGACCTAGGAGTAGGTGGGGTATTGCTTCAACAATATGATAAACAGTTTTTCCCTATAGCTTTTTATTCACGTAAACTGAGACCTTCCGAAAGTAAATATGCAGTAATAGACAAGGAAGGGCTCGCTATTGTTAATTCACTCGTGCACTTTAAATTCATAATATACGGTTATCCCGTCAAGGTTCTCACTGATCATAAGCCCCTAACCCGACTTCTTTAAAGGCTTTAGTCACAGCCCCAAGCGAACTCGTGGCACATGATCATTCAGGACTTTGGCGCGAGGATCGGGTATTTACCTGGGAAAGCAAATATCATTGCTGACGCATTATCACGCAACCCCTCTTCATCTTGTACCGAGCCATTAGCTGAATTAATAGATATCTCAACCTCCACGCCCATTGTTAAAACTATATCTGAACAGGAAGATGCTGGGCGCTGGAGTGCTGAACTATTACAGACAGAACAAAGAAAAGATCCGCAAATAGAAAAAATCATCATTGCGTTAAACGGAAATCCGAAGGAAAAGGAATACCTAAAGTATAAGCAGCAGAATTATATCATACAGGACAATATCCTGTGTAGATCTGTGACGAGGAAACCCGCAACACACCGCAGTTGAATAACAACCAGGTGGTGGTGCCTATCTCACTCATACCCACTGTCTTAAAATGGTTGCATGAAAATCCACTGCACGGACACCCGGGTTATACCTTGATGTCACAGAAAGCCAAATCCTTATTTTATTGGCATACGATGCTTACAGATATAAAAAAGCACATAGCAAATTGTCGCACTTGTCAAGAATACAAAGGGCACACGAAGACACCTGTCAGCCTAGGGGCTTACCCCGTGCCAAATCAAACCTTTGAAAGAGTACATTTAGATTTATTAACAGGATTTTACGAGTCAGACAGAGGAAAATAAGCACCTCCTAGTAATTATAGACCTTTGACCTCGATATACAGAACTTATAGCGCTTAAACAAAAACCGCGGTCGAGTGCGCTAGGAAGTTTTACGAGTGCTACATTTGTAAACATGGAATTCCACACATCATTATCTCAGACTCGGGCAGGGAGTTCAATAATCATTTCCTTAACTCCTTGTGCGAATTCCTTTGTATAAAGAAAATCAATACCATGATCTATCACCCAGAGTCTAATGGGCTAGTGGAAAGGGCAAATCGTAAGGTTTTAAACATTTTAAGGGTCACCTTAGGGGGGGCAGACCCCAACTGGGGACATTGCCATACCTGCGGTACTAAGCACACTTAATCACTCGTATCATGTCTATTAAAATGACACCGCACGAGGCACTGTACGGTATCCCGGCCCGAACGCCTTTCCACATCTTAAAGCCTACAACTAATTTATCAAATCCTCTAAAGGATGTTAGATGCAAGCATAAGTCGATATAATATAATTCGTAAGAATCTAGAAGAAGCACAAATAATAATGGAAAAAAATCATGATAAAATAGCTAAGCCAACTAGAATATGCCGTGGGCGATCAGGTATACCTACAAGTATACGTACGTAAAGGTTTAAATTATAAACTGACACCTAAGTTTGAAGGCCCGTTTAACATTTTAGAAAATTTAACGGCCAATAGAGTTAGGGTTCAAAATGTATCCAAACCCACTGATGTGAGAATAGTCCCATTGGCACATATCAGAATCTAAAGAAAGGTAGATGGAGTGAGGGAAAAAATGGTTGTATTTATGAAACTTGTATAATAATTTATATATATCTATTAATCATATTGTATGTAAACCTATTCTTTTACGCGAGTTATTACATATGTTTTACTCATTGCAGGTTTCAAAAATGAATCTGTTATTGTTAGGAGTGATATTGTGTATTCAGACATCTTTGTTGTATGGAAAGAGCGCTAGGACGAAAGAAATAGAATTTAATCATGGCTCGATTATCGAGAGAATAGATGATGTATTCATCGTGTCAAGCAATATTGTTATAGAAGTAGATATGCATGCGATTTTCTTGCCTGAAGATGACGTCCTTAACTTAAAGAAGGACCTGATGAGGTTTTGCTATTTCCCTTAAGGAAATGCATGAACGTAATTTTCATGCTAACTCAGAGATTTCGCTAGCTCAAACACTAAGCGTCGCGGAAATGTTGTCTTATGACATACAAATAAAAACCGCCGAGGCAGAAGAACTCGCTCGTGACCTGCTGATGTGGTCTGTGCGGCACAATACTCTTGAACGCCGCAACCCGCTTATTCTGGCCGGACTAAACATCTTAGGATCAGTTGCGAATCTAGGCTTAGGAATCTCAAATCGCCTTAAGATAAATAATCAAAATAAAAGAATTGAGTTTTTGCAACACAAAACAGAATTGGCTTTATCTGAACTTCGCAGCCAGTTATCTTCGATCAATCAAATAATGAGTATCGTTAATGAACATTCAAATAATATCGATCAGGTCATGGAAGTTCAACATTTGCTGGCTACGTTAGCTTACTATAGTTCGAAAATAGATCATATCCGTGTGAAAATATCACATTTTATTGAAAAGTCAAAAGATTACGTAGAAGCAATTACGTTAGCAACAAAGGTGTGTGTTATCTCCTCACCTCATGCCTATTAAAGATCTGACGTTAACTTTGGAAAACGGACGGGAGAAGCTAGGTTATATTCCTTTATTAGACGCCCATAAAGTAGAGTTCTATTACAGCCTAATATCAGTCAGCGTTGAAAATTATGGAATTATGATTACAATTCCTTTTGATTCTTCCGATGCTTTGGCAATCATACAAAATAGCACCGTTTCCTACTTTCATGACGAATAACTCAAATCCAGTAATATCCAATTTAACGGGGCATGTACTGATTTCTTCTGATAAGAAATCATTTACAGTCCATTAAAGACTTAGATAAACTCACTCACTGTTCAGAAGCCATGAATAATAAAATTTGTACAGCTGACTCTTTTGATGTAATAGATACATTTATTAAATTTACAAGATCTGTAAATATAAAACCCATGACCTGAGGTCATGGCATAAGGAGGGTTCTACGTGACCAAAGCAGACCTAGATTACGCTATGCGCTGTCTGCAGTAGCCTGATCTAGCTCAGAGCTTTGTCAACATTTATGTTTATGATAACTTTGCACAACAACTTCCATGGGAAGCGGTTGACCTGTTAACCTACGCCGGAAACTTGTAACTTCGAGCCGGCGGACTACGTATGTTTTTTATATGAAATTGGCTGAGATAGCTAATGTTCCGCTATCGACGCGATGCTTTAGAATGGCAGTTCCACGCCAACCATCAAACATATCGGTCTTCCGACCGAGCTGCATCTCCTAGTATGGAGTTACAGAATAAAGTTGTTATCTTTGTTCAACTTATCTGTTTTGAATCATCTCCTTTAGTTAAGAAGAACCACTCTACTAAGATATCCAAGGAGATGGGAGGAACCAGAAATACTTACGAATGACAGTCGTAAGGAGAACACAAATAGTCTATCTCAAGCGATAAACTTACATAATATATAGATATAGATATATATATATATATAATATATATATATATATATATTATATATATATATATATAACCTAAAATAACTGAATTTTCAGCGACCTTCTCATTCAGCTGAACAAGCAACGTGTCCCTCAGGCAACAACAGTATTCACTTTAGTTTATTTTTTATCTGCTCAGATAATACCAGATATCAACAATTCAGTTAATTATAGCTGATCATGATTTTCTCCACAATGGCTTATCGAAGTCTTAATGACAAATGCAAAATACTGACAAATGTCAATGGTGATTTCTGCCAGAAATAATACAATTTTAGAAATGAAAAAGAAAGTGCCCAGAGTATAAAATAATTTTTTACGTATCCGTTTCAAGTATTTTCGGTTGTATATCTCTCCAACATAAGTTCCATTTAGAAATCTCAGATAGTAATATACTCTTGTCTTCCAGAACTATTGAGGTCATCACCAACAAAGGAAACAAGCAGACTGGTGTTCTTTGTGTTGTGTAACACAAATGGATCTAAGTTTGTACCACAAAACGTTTTACGTACTCATGCGTTCAAGTCATGAAACAGAGTATTACATTTAGGCCAACGGCCACGCGCTGGAACCTGTGAGGTCATTGAGCGCTGAAAAGGAAATTGGGAGCAGAAAGGTTTGCAAAATGCAACAGGAGGAAAACCTTGCAGCTACAATAATAAGATAGAGATAAATATGAAAGGAGGTACGGTGAAAGGAACGAAAGTGGTTGCAGCTAGGGACTGCAGGGACGCTGCAATGAACCTTAAGTAATGCCTACTGTGCTCATGGGCGCTACCCCCACCCCCCCCGGCGGGCCCCCCCTCCCCTCTGCGGTCGAGTAATGACTTCTTAGGAAATAATGAATTCGAGTGTCGTTAACCCAATTTCGCATTTATTGCCTAACGAACCAATTACATACTTTCTGGGCAACAGTTCATTAAAAAATTAAAATCAATGTAAAACCAAAAAATATAAATACACACACGTAATATATATATTATATATATATATATATATATATATATATATATATAGTATATATATATATATAATGTTCTTAAGAGCATTACGTAAATGTAGCCCTGAATACATCTATGATGAAGTAGATATGAAATATCCTGACTCTGTGTTAGACAATGCATTAATTAAAAAGGGCAAAAAAGGACATTATGTTTATAAAAAAGAAGCTCATAGCACAAAAATCCTTTTCCACTGCCATTACATAATAATAATGGTTAAGATATTTCTAATCTACTTAACAATGTTAGAGTAAATATACTATTTACGACTAATGAAGAATGGAACGTGTAATTACAAAGTACTCCCCCAACAATACTAAAGAATGTGTATACCAGATTCTATTTGTCAGACAGGACAAACACTGGAAGAGATAACAGACAGAACAGAATAAAATAAGTGTAAGTGATACTCAGGTGAACAATGGGCGTTTTGTGCATGTGAGTAAAAATAATCATACAATCAACTGGGCAGGAGCAAAAAAACCGCTGATTCTGTAAACGCACTAGGAATAAACGTTATTGAGTCAAGTTTTACAAAAGAAAGCTTTGGCTACAACATGATTAATAACGATGGAATGTATAAATTTGATCCATTAATCTCCAAAGAAATATGCAACGAGTTCAATTTGAGGGAAGGTCCTTGAAAGGTGAGGAATAGGGATGCGGTGCTCCTCGAGGGTTTGTACAATTTGACCTGTCACTGATGAGGGAGGGGCTCCGCCTTCAAACACCTGTCAGGTGCAAATACTTGTTTCCCATCCATTTTTACGTTCGTAAGTACTGCTAGTAAATACATCACGAATGTATACCACTTTGTATCAGTCCTCCGAAGATGGCTTAGTTAGTA
>NC_087212.1:76989800-77057300 GCF_015104395.2 Macrobrachium nipponense | reverse complement strand
AAACGATAGTCGTAGCGTTTAAACAAACTGATCGCGCCATTCGAGAAGTTTAAAATAACAGACCTGAATATTGAAATGAGTTGTATTTCGCAAATATCTCTATTTACATCAAATAAAGCAGAAAACCTGAGTATTCCGCAAACTTCTGGCAACTTTAACGAAGAAACATGTCAAGACAAATGGAATTCACGGAACCTTGAAATGAAAAGGCAATTTCTTATCAATCCGAGTGAAATCATGAAAATTCAAATGACGAGTACCTCTGGAATTTCTTTGCTGATCTAGTGTCAGCCACGTTAGCACACGCTTCCTAGCAGCGGCAGCAATATTACTGACACCGAAGTAAATGACGCGGTAGAGTGACGTGACATGACAACCTCCATCAGGGCGCTTCCTCATACGTAACAATTAGGTCAAGGTTACATCACAGCGATATCGTCACGTTCATCAAACTCTCCAGTGCACCCAGCTCACAATCACGAAGAAGGAAAAACGGCATCACAGCAGCACCTATTCTGATGCTCATTTAAGAGTTTAAAGCACGCACGCACGCAGGCGCACACACACACACACACACACACACACACACACACACACACACATATATATATACATATATATATATATAATATATATATATATATATATATATATATATATATATATTACAGATGGGCAAGCTGAGTAATAATTGAAAATCACAGGCTGAAATTGCGTATGAAAGCATAATTACACGTATGGTATAAGAAGGAAAATACACCACAATATTTGTTCGAATCGACAGTAAAAATTCATAACGAAGAATAGAGGGTAGAACAGAGTGAGGATGGATACCATTAGGGAAATTACGGTCGATGAAGTAAGGATGAAATTGCTTACGATGAATGGTAGGTGGAGATGGTTTGGGATTGTCCTTCGCACCATCACTTAGAGAGCAGTATTAGATTGTACCAGCTGGGGTCCCGTGGACACCAGATCTAGAAGACCGACACCTACTTGGATGAAAAATACAAGACGGATATGACACAGAAAAGTCACGAGTGGCTGAAGTTCAGAGGCCATTTTTATATTCATTTCTGTGTGATAATAATGATTTCAGCAACCGATCGTGCTCTTTTCATCTCATATGACCGGACCAACTCAAAATACTCCAATCCATTTTTCATACATTTCTCTCCCTTTTAAATCTTCTTACCCCAAACATACTACGTAAAATTTCCACCAACAGCTGTATCCTTCTTTCTTTCTTGACATTGAAATCCACATTTCTCTTCCATAAAGTACAGCTGGCTCAACAATCCCATCATACATTTCCACCCTTGGCTTCTACGTACATCCAATTCTAGTCTCCCAAATCTTTTGCACGCAAACACACTGATCTTTCATGCTTCAGCCACTCAATGACTCACCTCCTCCATTTCCTAGCACACCACAGACATCAAGCAGCTTCCAGTTTTCACTATACATAGTCTTCAGTATTATCATCCATGACCTCATCTTCCTCACTTTGTTCTTGCTCACACTGACTTTCAACGCACTCCTCTTGCAAATGTTTTCCAACTCTTTCACTGCTTCCAGAGGCTTGCATTCGCAACTCCTTTTATTCCACAATTTTGCACATACGTACTTAAAACATTTTTTCTCTGACTCCTTCCATTATTACAAAAAGGCATGGTAGGGTAAAAAGGGACATTAAGCACCTTTGTCTCAGTCCCATCTTTACAACAAACCATTACCTATTCTACAACATACTTCGCCTACATCACTCTCATCAACTCGTCTTTTTCATACGTCCTCAACAACCTTTACATTACATCTCACATCTGTTACTGGATACATGTATGTCACACAAGGATTTTACAGTCATCTCCAATCAATCGTATGATTATCACACGCTCTTCTTTATCAGAACAAACGTCGACTTTCCTCTATCAATCCTGTATATTTGAAACCTCCTAATCAAAACTATTGCCAAACTTTTGCCCCTGTAATTCTCGGTCTCCTACGTCTCTTTTACCCTTGCACAAGGGAAAAATGATTCCCGCCATTTACTCCTTTGCATGTTTTCATTCACCCACATACGGTACACACCATGGTAAACGCTCATTATTCAAACTTTCACCTCCACCACCACACTGAAGTATATCACTGGTAATTTATCGTCGTTAGACAACGTTACATATTTCAACCACTTAAATGTCCGCCACATATACATACTCAAGTCACTCCTACGACAGTTCCCAAACTTACATTAACCCTTTCCACTCTTGTGTCAGCTCAGCCTCGCTTCTGTTCTCCACACATCCTCAAAACATTCATCAAAATACTCCCCCAACCCAGGAATGTTGTCTTTTGACATTATTTACATCTGTTATTAAGATTGATTTGCTTACCAATCCTACTATCTGTATTTACTTCCCTCTAAAACCGAATCTTAAGTTCTCTAAAGTACATGGTCACTTTGAGGCTCTATTTTTATTTCCGGTTTCTTTGTTCCCTCACATTCCTCATGACCTCCTCCTCCATCCTTTTGCATACCTGAACATGATAGTATCTAAAGCCATGGAATTTAAATTTTTTGAGGTTTATGTAATAAATGATCATTACCGAGCATGGGAGGCACGAGACGAGTTACTGCATTCCAGCACCAATCCTTCCTCTTCACTTTACATACGGCCTAGAGGAACCAGGGTAAGAACTGCTGATACCCCCATCCTTCAGAATTTCATTACAAAGATGGTAAGACCATGTGCCAGTGCAAATGTATTATGCCTAGAAACGCAACTTTGTGGCAAAGCACTAGCGATACACCTTAGCTACCATGGCCCAAAAGTTGCACATTCAAACCTACCTACTTCATTTTTTTAAAATTCACTAAACCTTTCATTTCTAATCCTACCACTTAATGCTTTGGTAATCTCTTTCTAACCTTCTATAATACCAATTCTTCCTCTGTTTTAAGGTGATGGAGATACACTTAGTTACCATAAACCCAAAATTGTACCATAAAATCTAATTAACCTTTTCATCAATACATTAAATCTTTCTTTTCTCATCCTCCCACTTAATGCTTCTTCACTCTCATCCTAACCTTCCATACCACAAATGCTTCCTGATGAGTCCATTTCCTCATCTTGGATGCTGCAGACCCATCAGATATCCCTTCCACTACTTTGTATTTAACCCTAGAGTCTAGACCATTCATCATGAATATCCTTCTTTTATGTTGTTCTTCAACTTCTATTCTTACACAAGCGCTCAAAGACTCGCTTTTTCTTCTACTCTGTACTGGCACATTCTGAAAACGTTTATCCATTATTTTCTAAACAAATACCAGCAAGATTATCTGTTCCCATCTCTTTTTGTCATCAATCTACACATTTTAAACACCCAGCAAAACCTCCATTTCCTTACCCATCAAGGTACAGATTCACTTTCGTAAAACGCCTCTCCTTCTCTTCTCTCGTTCTACTGCATACCTGGACTATATACACTCGCAATCAAAAATATTTTCTCGTTATTCAATCTTACCAAAATAATCTTCGAACAATGCATTTGCGCCTTTTCAATCGGCCAAGTCTTCCTGATACTACAAGTGTTGCTTTTTCCCTATCGTTGCATTCATCAGCTAACTCCAGACACAACCAATCTTCGCTTTTTCCATTCCAAACACACCGATCTTTCACCTTTGTGAAACAGTGTCAAATGAAATATAATAAATTTTATTCTTGTCTGCAACACATTTAAGACAATTCCAACAAATCTATCATTTAGTTTTGCTCGTCTGTTTTGGTCATAACATTATAAAGTACAAGGCAGCCAATCGTATGCACATGGACACTGGTGATTTTTGCACCACACAGAGCAGCACGACTACTGATTTCATAATTTCTTGGAATTCTACAAGAGCAAAAATGTCGTTTGCAAGGGCGCCAGAAAAGGAGGCTCATCTGTAATTTATGAAGCACTTCCTACCACGCACGGGTCCATAACACTTCACTAAGGGTTCTCTCTGCCAAAGGACACATTTTAAGTGTATCCCTAACCACTGACACATCCTGAAGCAGCAATATCCGGGTTGTACCGCTTACTACCAACTATGTATCAGTCCTTGTGGAAAGGACTGACCTGAGGTATGCATGTGGTTTCCGTTGACCCCAAAAGAAATCGGCGCATCCGACAACTAGAAGACGCTTCCTTCCTCAAGGATTGTACAGCCTTCCTCTACATGCTTTTTCGACTTAGGGTACTGTGAATTAGTATCCAAAACCATTATTACTTCCCAGGGTAGCATTGTCAATGCTACGGCGGTGATAGTGAACTTTAGAGAACTCGCACCTTATACGCACAATATAGAGGGGTGCGGCCTTCGAATAACATGATTCTAAGTTTGCAAGATAGAAACCGTCCGATATGATCCAATTTTAATTTATTTCCAACTGAACCAATATCAAACCAGTGTCAAAATTTTATCATAGATGATATTGGGCTTTATAACAAATATCTGGAAAGAGAAAAATGAAGACCACAATGAGAAATGATCTTTTTATCATCATGAGTCCAAGCACACTTTCATTAGTTACTAATGATCTTATCATCGTTTTGTTATTATTACCCTTGATGAAGGTGAGAACGCTGTCGTAATTAATACGGTTATCGTTAATATCATAGCATGTTTTAACTATCAGAAAAAGGTATAACAGCGACGTGTCCAGAAATGACTTTGATGTCCGAGGAAACGGCACCAGATTACAACGAACGATGGATGTCAAACTATAAAAAATAAATAAATAAATAAATAAATAAATAAAGGAAATAGAGGCTCCATGTGTCACATGAGAAGTAGGGTTCAAATAGAATTCTACAACATTTATAATCTTGGGGAAAGAGAGAGAGAGAGAGAGAGAGAGAGAGAGAGAGAGAGAGAGAGAGAGAGAGAGAGAGAATAACTTGCAAAAGATTACAAAGATAATTACATATATGATTTGGAAAAATTAATTGGATAATACGATTTAAGTAAGACCATAATGCCCAAATAATGACAAGAATGATAATAGATGTAGATTTACCTTCAGAAGAAAGAAGGGGACAAGATTCTTGAAATACAAATGAATACATTTTTGAGAAGAGAGCCGAGACAGATCGTATGTGCAGCGAAAGAAAAGTCATAAACGGATTCCACAAAGAACGAAAAAAATGTTTGACAAGGAATATGAAATGATGAAAGGATAATTGAAAAGGAGAGAGTCATAACGTGAATACTTGGTTTGTGAGATACTAGATTAACTGATAAGGGAGCATATAGAATGGAGAATATGACGTGATAAAAAGATAAGAGAGAAGTGAATGATTAGCTAACAACAAGATAGTACAGAAAAGGAAAATATGAAATATCAGATAAATCGTATGGGGAATGATGATAAAAAGAGAAAAATCGAATGGATAATGATGGTAAATAATCAAAAGAAATGATTGGCTGCTGAAGAGCAATAGCCAACAGGGAATGTAAAATGGCAGATTAAGAACTGAGTAACTGAGGAGAGAGAAACTATAAATGAATGGTCTCAAAAGTGAAAACGGGAAAAAGGCAGGAATGAAACCACCTTTCGATGCAATAGGGTTAAGTAAAGAAGCGTCTGGCATAACAATGGAATTCAGAATGATGAAACTATAATGGCAGGTATTACATTTCACAAAGAAAAAAAAAAGTCTGGCATTCATGGTGAAACAATAGAAGAGGACATCTTGTTACTATACAAAAATTTGAAAAAACAAGATAATAAAGAGAGCTGGGTAACCAAGCAGGAAAAGAGAAGAATGTGGAGAGCTCAAGAAAGAAAGGATTAGAAACGGGCCCGACTGCTAAGTATCTAAGAGGAAAATAGAAGCGAATAAAACACGGAACATGAAATGAAGAAAAGATATAATCACTGAGATAAATTACCCAACAAGAAAAGGGTGTCAAATAAAAGATGCGGACTGACTAAATGTACTAAATATATTTCAACAAATGAATGAAATAGGGAATTTAAACACACAAAACATACCTGATGGGACCGACAACAGAGCGAGATGACAAATAACGCTGAAATAACGAAGATGATAACTATAGGCTGAAGTATGAGTTAGAGGTCACCCATTCATAGAAAGTTTGCTGAGGAGAGGAAAATTTCAAATACGAAGACTGATTTACTGACACGGTACCTGCGTATAACAGCAGAGTACAAGGTTTAAGCAAATCCACTTCAAAACTTTCCTAATAGGAACAGATGAGAAGCAAGCACGTGAATGAAAGTAACGAAAAACAAAGTAGAGGGGAAAATGAAAGGAAACGACTCACAAAGAAGCAGCCCATGAAACAAATATTGAAGGTGGGAAGAAAAGAAGTCGGCACATTAACATTTACTATGCCAAAACTCCGATACCGAACTCCAGTAACATTTCGGGAACAAGGAACTATGAGGGACAAACATGGCTTTAGCTACACAAAGAAATCACGGAGTGTGCATGCAGCAATCCGTCAAAACCGACAAACCAGACACGATAAGGAGAAAGTGAACTCTGAGGCAACCGCAGACATTATCCCCTACTGCCATCTGGTATATTATACTACAAAAGTGAATGTCCAAAAGGATTGTCTTCCATTTCCATCTGTAAATATGAAGAGTAACGCCTGAAGAAAGGAGAACACCCATTTTCATCAATGTTGAATGTGGAAAAACACGTATTCTATACATTCCATTTTCGCCGTCGATCGTTCAACGCATATGGCAACGCCAGTAAATGTTTTCTAAACCCATCTTTCGTGTCACAAGGATGGGAACGCCCACAGCCGCTATGCTCCACACCCATCCACCATGCAATAGCATGGGAAACGCCCAGAGGGATATCTATCATCTATATATGTCATATACGATCATATGGAAACCCCCAGGTGCTATCTACCATCGAGTCTTATCATATAAGTCAGAAGGCCAGCAGAAGCTCTCTCACATATCCACTTATCATGGCATAATACAAAAAGTGCCCAAGCGAGCTATATCTTTCATTTACCTACGGTTTCTTTTTAGCTATTCAATATGCAAGTAAAAATAGATCATACTGAACTCAGTACAAGAATGGGGTACTTATATTGCAACAAAGTTTTAAGACAATCTGTGGTCTGTGACTGAATTATTACTCACGTGACTATCCAAATTCTCACTAAATATTCGAATACACCTGCCTGACAGGGTGCAGGGTGCTTTTTGCGCGGTTCTCAAGGGTCTGTGCAGCGACTGACTATCATATTTTGACATCTTCATACCCGACGTCAAACTTTTTTAAAAATTTAACTTGGTCTAATTTTGGCTTTCTAATACAGTATCAAAACTTTGAATGACTCTGTGTCTAGAAGAGTGATTCCGTAATCTCGTTCAACTTAATCTACATCTTGCTATACAATGAGTTAATGGGAAAAAATTGCGCACAAACATTAAAACATTTAGGAAATACAAAGACAAAACAATGATAACGAAATGGAAATAGAAATAACATCATATGGATGCATAATTGCAAAAACAGCATTGCTGCCCACTTACGAAAAGACACCTACAAAAGGACGAAGAGAATACACAGGTTATAGCCCTGTGGGACCCCTATAAACTCAGGTGGAAAATCTCCATACTTCCGCGGTTTGCTAACAAAGGTTTCGGAAAACTCAGTGAGCAACACAGAAATCTTACATTAGAAAGATTTCACAAAATTATTCGTAAACAGAGATGATCATACATTTGCGGAAATAGTTAGGTATTGTGAGATTTAATCATTTTAGCGTGGCATTCCGCATTATAAAATCAGGCACGTATGTAATTGTTTCATTATAATGTCTGTGTAGCTTCCTGAGATTGCCGGGTGATTGTGGCCTTAAAGCTGACCAATCCAAGAGTAGATATTCGGCTTCGCATTCATGAGTAGCGCACGTGTGGGTCGTTACTCGTACACTTCTTTTGAAGGATCTTGAAAAGCTAGTGCCTGAAAGTGACTTTGACAAACAGAACAACATTACTGCAATTATTTTAAGACAACGGTTCTCTGGTCTTCTGAGTTTTTTCTTATCCTCAAGGCTACAACTGGAAAAAGACGAAATTCATTGCAGTGCTGTTACGATTTATTCTCCTGTGCCGACAGGTGCTTTAGTCATTAACTCATGGCTGTTCTTTGGCTACAATAGAGAGAGAGAGAGAGAGTGGAGGTACTATTCAATGTACAGCTGGACTGCCTTTCTACATCCAGGTGTTGTAGGGTTGCTCCGGTTTCCTTCTCTCAATGAGAGAGTAGTTTCTATGGCCATCCAGAATTTCCATCCCCTCCCACCTCCAAACATGCTTTATAGAGGAAGTGTACAACAGTGGACACTACACGTGTATCACCATTCACTTGTGATTGCTATCGAACAAGACTATGGCCTGTAAGGTCTCTCTCTCTCTCTCTCTCTCTCTCTCACAGACACACATATGCTAAGTTATATGTATACCAAGATTGGTTGAAATTGCTCAAACTATGTAAAACTGAATGCGGCATTGATGTATGTATAGCTCTTTGTGTAAAGTTTGCTTATGTGCATGCAGATTTTGAGTATTTTTTTGTTTTATTGTTCATGCACTCCTCGTCATGTCTACTGAAAATGAAAGTGATGGGAAGTTTTGCAGATGTCTGCAATCGTCTAATCATACAGGAATCCAAGAAAGTTACTCGTATATTTTCACAAGCACTGCATGTTTTGACTGAGTAACGAAATTGCTTCCAACATGTTGCGTTTGATCCTTCAAGGCTATTTAGATATTTTCTCTTCGAGAAGAATAGTGACTGCCACCCTACAATATCAGATCGTGCTCTCCATCTTCATTTTATTTCACGAGTAATGTAACTGAAATGTTATCAGATCCGTCATCTCGTGGTATTTGATAGTCATTCCAACACTAACAAAAATTCAGTAAGGTTAATAAATCATAATGCGCACACACAGCCACACTTAAAGCCAACGAGAATAAATCCATATCTAGATCGTCGACAAGCAGCATTCAATTTCGAAAAGACACTTTTCAGTTATGTTTTCCATTGGAAGACAACTTTATGTATTCATAAATACAGATATTGTACAAATACTTTTGTAAAATTTTAATACGTATGTCAACTTTCAATCATATTCAGTTTAAAAATACATTTACATGGTACTGGTCTTTTCAGCTAAGACAAAGTCCTTGGCATTTCTTTCCTTTTTCATTTTAGATATGAAACCATGGTTTATTGTAAAAGTACGCCATGTGTTAACTCGATATAATACCCTAGCCGGAAACGACAATAATGATACCTGCTGGATTATAGAGGCTTCACTAAGATGGCCTTCGCTGACACGAGCCCTCGGGCAAAGGGGAGGCCTTGTGTGCCCTGCCACAGTCATGTTGCCGTTATCAGATATTCATTTAGGCATAAGGATTAATAACACAACCGAGTAGAAGTGCTAACATATATCTCGAATCCTAACAATTTTTTGCGTAAAAATTATAAACAGAAACCAAAATACGAGAACCGACTGATTATGTAGTTTACACCAATTAAATATATATATATATATATATATATATATATATATATATATATATATATATATATATATATATACATTTATATATATATATATATATATGGATAGTATAAAATCTCCATTAAAACACTAGTTTGAAGCTTAAGGACTATAGATTTCGGTGGACTGACACCCCACCAAAATATAGTCCTTAAATTTTAAACAGAGTGTCTTAATGGGCTCTTTATACTTGAGACGTACCCTGTTTTAACAAAATTTATTTACACACACACACACACACACACATATATAATATATATATATATATATATATATATATATATGTATATATATATATATATATATATATATATATATATATATATATATATATATATATGTATAGGCGTGTGTGTGTGTGTGTTTGTGCATATATGTATGTATGTATATGCTTAAACAGTAAAAGTGCCACAGTCTCACTGAGTATTTATAGAGGCATCTTCACAAACATATATCTTGTAAAAGGGCGAAGCTGGATAACAGCAAGGTAATATTGAGGGCCAAATTTCATTCGCTTAGCAGCAGCAGCAGCAGCAGAAGGCCGTATATATCGATATATCCTACCTTGGTGAAGAAAGGCAGCAAAAACACAGAGGCGTATTCCCTCCCGGAGAGGGGTGCGCTGAGCCCTTCCAGGCAAAAACTGCATAACTTGGAAAAGGAAACCAGATGTGACCGAAAACCCTAAGTGATCCAGATCTCCAGATGTTTCTTTCGCCATAATCACCAGTTAATGAGAACGTTTGGTCAATGAAAGATTAATAGGGAAGTATACAACTGTCTGGGAGGATCCACACTGTCCTGGGAAGATTCTACTTGCTTAAGGCTTAAAGTAACATATATATATATATATATATATATATATATATATATATATATATATATATATATATAAAAGAGATCCTCACGTGAAAATGAAAGGAGGTACCAAGACTTTCAACTTTTATTCCAAAGTGGGTACCTACTTCTTTCATTTTTACGTGAGGATCTCTTATATACGGCACACACGGGACCATTGTGAATTGCGATATATATATATATATATATATATATATATATATATATTATATATATAAATATTACACTATATTATTAAATATATATATTAATATATATAGAATAATATATATATATATATATATATATAATTATATATATATATATATATATATAAAGGTTTTTTTGCCACGAAGGAAAAAAATGAAAAATCGAGTTAGCCGAGTACTTTCGGTCCTATTCGGACCCTTTACTGAGGCATACTCAGTAAATGGGTCCGAATAGGACCGAAAGTACTCGGCTAACTCGCTTTTTCATTTTTTTTTCCTTCGTGGCAAAAAAACCTTTATTTATACATAGCATCACATATATAGCTTCGTGATCAAAGTTATTCATATATATATACTATATATATATCATATACATATATATCTATATATATATATCATAGATATAACTATATATATATTCTTGATCAATATATATATATATATATATATATATATTATATATATAATATCTATATATATATATATAGATATATATAAATATTATATATATACTAAATATATGACTTAAATAATATATGTATAATATATATATATAAATATATTAATAAATATATATAAATATATATATAATATATATAATCTATATATATATATATATATATGTATATATAATATATATATATATATATATAGTATTATATATATATATATATATATTATATATATAAATATATATAAATAATATATATATATATATATATATATATATAAATATATATATATATATATCTATAGATATATATATATATATATATATATATATATATATATATATATATATATATATATATATGTGTGTGTGTGTGTGTGTGTGTGTGTGTGTAATTGTATGAGTGTGTGTGAGTGCATCGTTTCTGTTCTATATCATAAGACTAAATTACTATATCCTGTTAATTTTAACGTAAACCCAAAAATTCTGCTTATCAGAACTGTTTTTGAATTCGTCGTCCCTGTGACCTTTACTTTTATCCCTTCATTCTTTCCATGTCCTTATAACGTGACTCCTTCTCCAGTTCTTTGGGCAATTCAGTCCTTATCGCTTTTTGTTTCTGTGGTGTAAGAACTTCAGGAAGTTCTTGCTCTCCCTCCAGTTGAAAAAACTGCACGTGCATTCACTGACCTATTTATTCTTTGTTCTCAATCATTCCTGGTTTCCAAGCCCAGCATGTCGTCTTATTTCCAATACAGTTCACATACTGCAGAAACCTTCACCACTTCCCTTGTAAACTCAGTCTCTATTTCATCACTTTCTACTGCTAAGAAACAGCGACCCGAATCACAATTTTAACAATTCCTAACAATGTGCCATAACCTAATATGTAAGTTTGCAGGTCGCTTCTCACTATTATAGCTTCTACATTGATGAAATCTCAAATTGTTGGCCTCCCTCCTCATCCAAAATGACAATAGGAAGTTTCTCTTTCACCCAGTAACCAATGTTCATGTTGGTGTTTTCTGATGTTTGAATTCACTGTATCAATTACCCTTTGCAATTTATAAAATCCCTATATCTTTTGAAATCAGCCCAGCCGCAGAAGCTCATATTTTTTAAAAGTTTCCTTTATATAATACACGGAAAAAACGAAAAAGAATATAAACTCCACGAATACGAAACCTTCAAATCATAGGCGCCCATGTCCCCCACCCCCCATCTGTACTAACAACGCCATTATCAATAGAAACAAATCCAAATCCTTTTCTTTTTTTTCCGTATCTAAAAATTAAATTATAAACCTTGACCAAGTTACAACCATGTTTTAATTCTCCAAACCAAACAATATTTCTATCTAAATTTAAAATGTATTCCTATAATTATGTTTTCCTCCTTAACTATAAAATTAATATTGCACAAAATCTAATAAAAACATAAAAAAGGCAATTTTTGGTGTGGTCTTTAATTTATAAAATCTGCATTTTTCTGGACAACAAATACTTTTTATTCACTTTAACCAGATCCGCTTCATCTGGTATAAAGCCTTTTCATAGCACACAGCTGTGATGGATAGGGGTGAAGGTGTTCAAGTATAGTACACTTCGTGTTAAATTGGGCAATCTAGATCATTTACACTTTCCGCATAAACTTCCGTTTCCGCATCTGAATTGTTCACCGTCTCTAACAGAGGTCTCGGTTTACTCTCCACTTTCTTATTCAGCTGTTTGTTATGTTCCCACGTTACTTGCTGTATTTTTGGACGTCTGAAATCAATTTGTTCATAACGTGAAAAGTAACTGTTATTCGCTCTTTTGTTCTTTTTTTTCTTGAATTTGTATTTATAAAGCCTACTTATTAATGCTATTGAGTGTTCATCGAGTTTAATAGCACCAACACGCCAAATTCGCTTTAGCTCTTTCCTTTTATTTCTTCAGACTGAGACACTCTACAAGTACAGACAAGATGCACTAGTAACATAAAATACCAGCAGTAAAGACAGACATCGCATCACTTTATTTCACTCACGTGTGTTCAGTATGTGTAATCGAAAATCATTCAACCCCCTTTATCATGTTATCAACAAAAATGAATCAGAAAATCGTAATCTTGCTCGTTTCTGAGAGAGAGAGAGAGAGAGAGAGAGAGAGGAGAGAGAGAGAGAGAGAGAGAGCAAAACTCATTACATCGTATCGTATAAGTTATGATTCCATATTTCAGAAAACGATTTCCAAAGAGATAACTTCAAAAGGACAAAGATCCACCATCATGTTGTCAGTGAAATTCGAGAAGGGAGATGAAGCCATGAGCTGATACAGCCGAGGGGAGAAATGGCACACACAAAGCAAAGCCTGTAAAAGAGTAATGCTCAAAACGGGAAGTTGAATGGAAAACACGAAAAGCTTCCTAAATGACTTTTCAGACGTACGTAATACAATGCATATGTTTCATTTCCACTTAACAATCCTCTTATAGCACAGACATACTTAAGTATACATAATAAGGCCACTCGCTTAAAAAGAATAACGATGCATATTCAACGGATATGATATTTTTCAGTCGTCGCAGACCTACGTCCAACTCACAATTTATCATACAAATGAAGCATCCTGATGAAGTGGCGATAACTGCCATCACCCAGCTCATCAGCGCCCTTTAAAACAGGGCTCTTTCATCTGCAGATATTCATCAGCAACCTACTCAGTATGGTGCACTTTATATGTGATCATTCCCAAAATGGCCTGCCTTCACACGCAAACTAAATCCCAAAAGAAGACTGTCTTATTCCAAATATAATTTGTCATGGTTCAGTGCAAGACCTGAAGCTTTCGACGAGAGACTCGTCCTTCCCTCATGCTCCTCAAGTAACTGTCGTACAAGATGGCTGAACCAACCACAGTTTACAACAGCTACAGCAAGAAACATTTGCATATACCCGAAAACACGTTCATTTGTTAAGTTTTTCTCAAAAATAAGATCAGCAGATTCTCCAGTTTGAGAAATGACAGTTAGACTACTATGCCAAAACATTCCTTGACACCACCACGGCCACACGGAGAGCCAAGTGAAAGACACTGAAAGCCCTTTCACAAATTTGTTTAAAGATTTGACTTTGTTGACAGTTCACCGAAAAAAGGAATTACCTATACTAAGAAACCACGGAAACTTTGCAATTTAATTATGGAGCGATTACAGAAACTAAAAGTAACAACTAATTTTCCTGCATTGAAAGGAGGTGGCTAAGGACGAAATCATAAAGACATCGCCTGCAGCAAAGGATGAAAACTGGATTTAAATAAACAAACTTTCAATGTTGCTTCTAACCTTCCTTACTAAACGCAGAGTGAAACTGACAAGTCAGTGTTCTGTACACAAAAAGCGTTGAATAATAATAAGGAAATACACGAATAACGGATAAACTGGAAAAATAAGCTAAGGTATTTAAAATAAACGACTGCATTCTTTTCATGCACTCTAAACACAACTTCATCATTAGTTTCCTAAAATATGTTCACTTTCAAATTCAGGAGATAATGCCACGAAAAAAATACATCGGATATTTTTCTAATGTAATGAGCTGGATGAAAAGAATGACTTCGCTGATGAGAGCCTTATGACCATACTTCATTCAATGCAGCATTTTAAGAAGACACGTGACCTTAGAAGGAAACTGAGTCCGTTGACATGATAAACATTCTGGACAAAAAGACGACCTAAACTTGTTGATACATCGTATCAAATGTGAGAGCACCTAATTGGCTTTGGCCAAATGTTAAAATGTTTCCGTTTGAAATGTTTCAACTTTGAAATGATAAGCTTATAATTCCATCACTATCGATGCTATGACACAGGCACTTTTTCGATTTTTACATTCTTCATTGTAAATAAGCTATGTTATTTTTTCGTCGGTTGATATTTAATGATATTCGGTATCAAAACGAGTAAAGCTGGTCACACAAGTCTCAACAGGTGACTTGCAGTAAGAGAAGCGAAAATGTATTGTCGTGATGAATTATTTTAATAGCCACTGAAATATAAGGTATAATTCTTATCCCACTCGACAACATTTTGCTTCCTAACCTGTAAGCATATTATAAAAATCTACAGGGCCATAACACTTGTTAAATCTTTGATCTTATTCTCAGTTCCAATACTGTTACCCTGTTTCACTGACAAAACTAAATATCTGGGTAAGAGGTGGAAACTTCACTGGGAGTAATTTTACGGCAGCTTGGCTGCTAGCTTATTAGTCTCAAGTTCCAAGCACACCTGCCACTCTTAAAACTCATGAAACTACCTAGTACTATTTTAAGTGTCATATAGATAAGCAAGGTAAACATTTCAAATGAAAGTATGCTTAGTATTTGGTAATTGCTTAATACCATAAAATGTTGTCGAGAGTAGCTAAAATCTCATAACACAATTGAAAATTCGAGGCTACCCAAGAAAGTTTGCCATGCACCTCAAAGCTATAGTAATACTAAATGCCCCAGTAAGAACATTACTAGATCGTTAGTGTCCTACATATTCAATAAAATGGAAATTTATAACGTCCTCTACCTGGACTAAAGTCAATAAAGAAAGATCATTCAATGATAGTCAGAAACTATATGTGGGGAACATTTCATTCAGAATATATATAACGCTTACATGACTTTACATAAAGTCTATTGTACAATATTGTTCTCTTAAACTCAATAAAGCCCATGAGACTTCGCGTGTGTGCTACGAAAGCAAAAACGATCTGTTTATTAATAAGCTGCCGTAATACAAACGAGTTACGAAGTTATCACACCCCATACCTGACATCTGTTGACTATGGACAAGAAACACTAGTAACACTTTCGGAAAGGGCATTGTTCATTTCTGCAACACTGCATAAAAAGTGATCAGTCCCATTTGAAAATGGAGATTCGTTTAGCATGGATTTCCTCATTGCCTTTAATTTATTTAATATATACTTTTAAAAATCATATATTAACTCAGTAAGTTATCAAACTGAGTTGTATGCCAAGCGCAAAAACAATTGCATCACGAAACTACAGTCCATTTTTATAAATGTATATCGCAAACTACATTCTGAAATGCAGTCATTTCACAAAGTACCTAAGTTTTGTTAATCATCTAAATCAAGGTGTCAACATATCTATAATGTAGGCAGGTCATCATTTTCTCCAGACATTTCCAGTAACTATGTCTTCAACTATATGTCTACTATTAGCTTTGAATTTATTAGTTTTCAGACAATGATCAGTAACACTGTCTGGTGTACTTCGTCTCTTAGGTATGAGTTCTAGTCTGGTTTGGAACCGTAGAATTATTATTTTTGTTCTCATTTCATATCCCGTTATATTAGTACTACGGTTAATTATAACGATAAAATTATCAACTCATATACCAATCATTCACTATACTTCATCTGGAATTAGTAATCCAACTAACACATACTGATGAGCCAACATATGCGGTAGTATACCATATTTCTTACCCCCTGATTTTCAAGTGAAGAACAGCTGTACTACTATTTGATTTCACTATCATTTCTACGTAAATTTAAAATGAATATTGTAGTGGAAGAACAAGAACTAGCTTAATTTTTATTTGCGCTACTGAAGGATGCACTGGGTTCTCGTCTGCAACTCAGCTCGAAAATTATGCAGTCAGGACAACAGATTTTGAGAGTAATTTGTTGAGTGGATATTCATATACTTTTAAGATAGTTGCTTGCAAATTAGTAGTTTAAGTACTTAACCTCTGCTGAAACGGCAAAAGGATCAGCTTCATCTAGCAGTCAAAAGGTAGGATTGTGACTGAAGGACCTCTTCCTGTTTTTCTAAGAAGGCCCCGAGATCACGACAGAGTTGTAATGAAGAGACAAGACCTCCCTCTATGGCCAAAAGTCAGGATGAAGTATAAACGACTTTCACCATTAGTAAGCCCCAAATCAAGGGATCACAGTTTTTACCCATTTCCTTATCTGTTTGTGTGTGTGTGTGTGCGTGCGCGTTTTTCCACCTTGTTAAACCGAAATATAATGTCTTTTGGACCTAAAATCTAGCAAAAAATTCCAAAGCACACTATATCATTTTACAAACTATAGCTTTCTTAGATACCTAAAAATCAACATATCCACACCATATAGTAGTAATATATGTAAGGAGAAACTAAGTGCAAGAAGGCAACAGTTCCCCTTAAGTCTGTTTATGCGTTTAAAAATATTTCGAGAATGGAAAAATGATGTTGAAATATCGCAGAATATTCATTAGAAGGTTTCTTCAACGTAAATAAATTCTGACGGGTATCGATGACTCGTTTGACTATCTCGCCTTTGACAAAGTACAGGATTTAAAAAAAAATTAGAGCGTCATAAAAGGCTATTTCAAGGATACTGAGTTTAGAGTCAAAAGGTGATTGGTCAAGATTCATGTTTATCAATTACTAACAAGAACTGCGGGCACCGGATATAAGAGAAAAATCATTGATCAACTGCAAAATAAACCGGCGCCACAAAATACTAGTCGTAAACTGTAAAATCAAATAATGCCATCTCACCTAATAGAATTCAGTCCATGCACTCATTCCCCAAAATACCTCACAACTTTAGCCATGATATTTTACCTTAAAAAACTCTAAATATATCATAAGAACTGGTCAGAGATTTTACTTAGACCCGTAAACAAAACAGTTGACAGAGCAATTCTCAAGGTCAAACTTCACTCGTCGCCTGTTGACGACGAAGGCTGTCGCGTGGCTTAACGAAGGTCCACTTTCCATGAATTATTCTTGTTTTAGCTGCCATCGGTAATTCTGGTTCATGTGCAGGTCTATTCATCAGGACAAATTCATGTTACACTCAAAATGTCTGAAAAGGCCTGAACAGCTGAACATGTCATCACTGAGAATATGAGTCATTTTATATTTCATACATTTTTTCGCTCCCTAACGTTTAGGAGTTGACGAGGATATTCGTTATTTGTAATATTTCAATAGTAAAGAGGTTTGTTATACTTTAGTCTACAGTTTTCTCAAGAATTAGGTCAAATAAACATCCAGTACATCGAAGGTATTAATTATTGTGCGTGGAGCTTCTAGACTCATTTTCAAAATTAATTTCTCACTGTTCGTGAAAGCAAAATAATGATTACTAGAGTACTACATGCGCACATGACTCGTAATCTGTACAACTCACGATTTCCTGTCTTACACAAAACGAAAGCGCTTTCATGATTGTAGTATTCCATTACGTCTAATGCCCTGCAGTGCGACTGCATGACTTCCATTATTTTCTCTATGCCGGGGCAATGAGTAAAATATAATAATAATCATATAACTAAGATTTTCTCCCTACAACCAAATATTTCATGCCTGTAGTCACTTCTTTTTCTTGGCGCAACAAATCATATATTTTCTGTATTTCTTACTTCATATTTTTGTGTTACTATTCTCCTGTAAAGCGAGTTCCTACTTGAAGGTTCAAAGTAATTATCAAGATTGTTTTTATACATGTTTCATATAAAAATCGGGAAAAGCAAATCAAAGAAAAAACTTCAAATTTTTAAAGTAATACTACATCGTTTTCTGTAATATTATCATTTATTATATGTTATTTATTGCGAGCAATCTTATCATAACTTTGTCTTTTCTAGTTAAGGTATACCTGCAGTCACTCATTCTTACTTCAAAATAATACTTGATAATTTTTCATGAATTAAATAGTACGATTTACTTTATTAAAGAATATATTCGGTTTAAGGCTCTTAGGAATTAACTATAACACTTATAAATGTGAGTTATACATATACCAGTTTACATAAATACAATAGATATGTATGAAAATTTACATAACAAACACACACATAGTATATAATATATATATACATATATATATATATATATATATATATATATATATATATATATATATATATATATATATTATATATATGTGTGTGTGTGTGCGTATACACTGTACATTTGTAAACTGGCATATAAATTAATAATATTTATGAGTGTTATAGTTAATTCATATAGCAAGTCCTTGGGAATGAAGTTGCTACCAAGGCGCTTCTCCATAGGCTGCGTGACCGACCTCATTCGATTAACTACAAAGTAATAACTCAAATAAAAGCATGAAGGCACCCTGGCTAAAAATGGAACACTGCTGAAGAGTTCCTCTTCTTTCAATGATCTAACCCGAGATATGTTGTTGGTGAAACGAGCATCCTAACCTCTAAACTTTTACTGCGTATTTCTATAGATATACATATACATAACTATAAATATAACATATGTATGTACACACACTCATATATAATAATATATATTATTATATATATATATATATATATATATATATATATAGAGAGAGAGAGAGAGAGAGAGAGAGAAGCGAGAGAGAGATAGAGAGAGAGAGAGAGAGAGAGAGAGAGAGAGAGGTCTACGAATTAACTCTACATAGAACAAAGTGCAGAAGGTCTGGTACGAAGTGTACGTGCAGAAGTGCAGTGAAGAGAAGGCTGCGGGGAGCACAAAATGTGTAGTACAGGGATATTAAGCCAAAATAAATAACAACTTTGGAAAACACTCTTGAAGATGTGATAGAAATTATAATTATACAGGTGTGCCATACAGCCTTAAATGTGAGATAAAGACAGTAAACACAAATGAAAATTACAAAAAAACAGAATTTAGAAAGAAAATAATTGAATAGCAGCACAAATGCTTATCTCAACAAATTTCACTCATGTTCAACAAATCAGTGGAAATTTCCATCTACATCGGGAAAATGGCCAAGAGTAAGAGAGAGAGAGAAAAAAAAAAAAAATCATAGTGGCTGATCACGAAGGTCCATAAAATTATGCAAGCGTTCTTTCACCGTGAAGTGATGCAAGGTAAGGAAATGGGACAAGAGGACATTCTTTATAATACGTAAAACAGGGAAATCTGCATAATCTGCTTTGCTTTACTAACTATAAGCTGCACAAGGTGGAGGTCGCTTCCGGGGCTTTCAACATAAGGTTCTTGGCATCAGTTTCCTTCATCATATTAAGAATAGTGTAGTATCCATGAAGCATATATATATATATATATATATATATATATATATATATATATATATATATATATATCATCCGAGTGTGTGAGTGTAATCGCCTTTCCTATGCTTTCGATATTGGCGACTTTTTACATGCAAGCTCAATCAAACGTTTTCAAACGCAGCAAATTCAAGAACTCATTATTTAATATACAGTTGGAATGCAATCTTAAAGACGCACAAAAAGCACAATATATATACACATATATATATATATTATATATATATCATATACATATATATACAGACATATATATACACATATATATATACATACACCTTTCACTTTCGCCTCGTCAACTGGTGTTGCAAAAATCATGTGTGCTTCAGTTCACTAACTGGTGAAATTTGTACCAGGTAGTTGGTCCACTGAGGTGGATAGCTGCCAGAATTTTGTTACTTCCTAAAGCCATCCCCTCTATGGTGATTATATATATATATATATATATATATATATATATATATATATATTATACACATATATGCTTGAAAATCACAGTAAATGGACGTGAGTTCATATATTCGCTTACACACAGACACACACACACACACACATATATATATATATATATATATATATATATATATATATATATATATATATATATATATGTATATATATATATATATATATATATATATATATATATATATATATATATAGCTTCATTAAATATAAAAGTATACAGATAAACGTCGATTTTTTTCCCTTTTCTTCTAAACTATCTAAATCACAGATAACCAACTTTTCAAGCATAACTACGCAGATGGATGACCGTCTCAGGCCCCACGGAGACAAGGAATCGAATGAGCATGGTATACAATTGGGCCTACCCCGGAAGAATGGGATGGGCAGGCTTCTTAAAAGTGGGCAGACTATAGATAAAAGAAGCAGTAAGAGAATGCTAAAGCTCGTTTGCTGAAACAGCTGTTCCAAGAATGCTTCTACACAGGATTCTACCAAAGGGTAGACTAAAGAACTATAAAGCATGAAGAGAAAGACATTCAATCCTTTGAGAAGCCTTCTAATAAATGACGCGCGGAGGAACTGTTCCATTGCAATGGAACGGTTTTTAGACGATATCTATCTGAGGGTGCATGTTGTCGTTTATACACTGTGAATTCATGCGGAGAACGAAAGTCAAATAAGCGAGTAAACTGACGTGGAAGACTGGCTCCATTTCGCATCCAATTCTGCCGCATGGGAAGAGGAGAGCTCGAACGTGAGGGAGGAGGCGACCGTGTTCATCTATATCAACAAGTATACTTACATTTTCCTTCTCTTATTTGAGTGGGAAAGGTCTCATTAGAATGCGCATCTCGTCCCTGTCTCTTCGCACGAGACAGCGACAGCGAACAGCTGATACAACACCGTAAAGCATATTTAATGGGCTCATCGATTTTCTTTTGAAGTGACTGAAGAACACTGCCGTTATCGACGAGGCTTAACTGTGTCACTTTACATTTGCAACTTGAGCGTTATGATGACAGGTAAGGTATAATAAAATGCAATTCGGTGTTAATCGAATCTAATCCATATATTACCAGCTGGATCGATAAACTCATCACATGGACTCTAGTTCACAGAAAGGAATCGAGGCGACCAACTTTTCATTCTCTACAAAATTTGAATCCCCGTTGCTCTTCGATTCATGATGACGCAGTTCATTTGCCAAAACATTCGAAGGAGTGGGTGGGTGGGTAGGTCAGAGAAGGGTTGCAAGAGTAAGGTTCCTCTATGATCAGCTTCACCTGATCGACCTGGGAGAGAAAGAGGCAGGAGAATGAGTGAGAGAAAGAGAGAGAGAGAGAGAGAGAGAGAGAGAGGGACAGACTTCTTCCAGCCAGCAGCCCGAGGAGTCGAACTCACCTATTTTGAGCCTGAGATCGCCCGAAAGGGAATGTTTTAACGCCGTGAACATGTTGGATGGCGAATGAGGGAAGGAGATAATAACAAATGTGGGGACGATACCAGGTCCTACGCGCAAACGATGGCCAATGGCTCACCCATGGGGGAAGGGAAGGTCCACCTTTGAGGTCTACCTTCGACACCTTCACCAGCACAAGCACACCCGGGTCACAGCCCGCTAGTAAACAACATCGTGCAGCCGTACCGGGCCGCTCTTGCTCTCTCCCTCTCTCTTTCTCTCTCTCTCTCTCTCTCTCGTCTCTCTCTTGCTCTCTCTCTCTCTCTCTTCACAGACTAAACAGTTACCACACGTTGCCGATTTCGTGTCTTCCTGGCAGCGTTTTTCTTCCTCCACTGCTGACAGATTTGAGAAAGAGAGGAAATAGAATTGAGAAGCAATTTCAAAAGACATTGATCTTCCCTGGGAATGTGAAACGCAATGCCTCTACAAAACAGCTGAGTTACCCGATCACGTGAAATGTGGCCCAGTTGCCAATTATTGTTTATTTTTCTTGAATGAATGCAGTCGACTCTTCCCTTTAAGGACACTTTAAGTTTTATCCGATAAAATATTTTATCGAGAACTTAAATTCTGAAGGTAATTCATCACAATAAAAAATACAGTTAGAACTATTTCAAACAGACATTACAATTAGGCAAACTCGATGTAATAGTTCAAAATGTTACCACCACCCAGAAATGGCGCTGTGTACTCTGAGATCAATAGATATATACGTATCTCGTGATCTTGTGAAATATATACTGTACTTTTAAACGGCGGTTACTGCAAAGAATGAAAAGCCACGAGACGTCGAAAGAACGACGTGGTCAGAAATAAATCAGTCGAGAAAAGGAGGGAAGCGACCCCAAGTTGAATCTGGCACTGCGAGTGCGCCGTCTCCGGAAGGTAGGCGTAACACGAACGTGGACTTCCAGGAAGAGCCGACCAGTGGTCAACGCGCCATATGGATCCAAGGAGTGATGATTGCTCCTTTGCTTTGGGAATGCTTAGGGACGGCACATGCACACACTGCTTGAATTCCAGGTTACTATGAATAGGCCACTAGCTAATGAAAGGTGGATTATAAGTCAGTTTCAGTTGACGTCATTTGATAATATGGAGACAAAAAACTAAAATAGTAACATATTTCTCCGTCACGAAACGTGCCATCTGTATCATTTTCCAGTAACAGTCCTCAACTACGGCATAAATCTAGCAACCACATTCCTAAATAAAAACAGCTTTTCCTAGTCATTCGTAGAATACCAAATTTCTAAAGAGAATCACTACCGTGTTAAAACACATTCAAATGTTAGGTAAGCCTCCGACATCAAATGGAATGATCTAGATATGGATGAAATTAGCTTACGAAAGAACTGTTTCTTTTAATGGACATGGTGTAGGAATACTACATGGCGTTTATCGAGCAGATGAAGGGCGAGCCAAAGAAATCAAGATAAACACTGTCCCATAGAATCACACAAATGCATACATACACAAATTTATGTACGTATTGATCTCACCACAGGCACCACCATCTCTTGTACTGCCTTCTTCCGCTCTTTATGATGCCCTCACGTACTCCCTGCAGGCTCCCATATTGACAATGTTCATTTTACACAGCTAAGCAAAAGAGTTCCACCTTTAGTCATGTTTCTCTTGTATCGTTATGTCTTTTCATTTCACAAATGAGGCCACCCCTCTCTTGATTCATTGTCGGCCGAACTTCTTTCGACCAACTGTCAGCTACCACGTGCTTACAAGTTTATAAAAATCACATACAAATGAAATGTGGAGCTTTATACTGACATTCATGAAAACGGGAAAGGTAAAACGTATAAAGTAATACCAATGACATGATGCAGAGTCGACTTCTGAAGATCAGACCTGTCACTTTCAAATTAGCCCAGATGTAGATGGAAATGGTAAAATTTCACACTAAGATGACCTGCAATCACGTAAAATAGGGATCAAACCGAAAATAAATATTCTTTGGAAAATAATGACACCTCCAAAGTTCATACCTAGCACGTTTCATCGAATATCGAAGGAAACAAGTAAAAAATGCGCCAGAGTTTCTTCGGCGCAATTGTGTTTTCTGTACAGCATATAATCAACGCCACCAAAAATAGATCTCTCTTTCGGTGGTCTTGGTATAATACTGTATGAGCCGCGGCCCACGAAACTTTAACCACGTCCCGGTGGTGGCATGTCCTATATAGTTGCCAAAATGCACGATTATGGCTAACTTTAATTTAAAGTAGAATAAAAACTACTGAAGCTAGACGTCTGTAATTTGGTATGTTTGAAGATTGGAGGGTGGATGATCAACCTATCAATCTGCAGCCCTCTAGCCTCAGTAGTTTTTAAGATCTGAGGGCGGACAGAAAGTGCGGACGGACAGACAAAGCCATCTCAATAGATTTATTTTACAGAAAACTAAAAATGCATGTAGAAGACTCATAATATGCACATAAAGCCTACTGTGTATGCACATATTCATTTTTGGTATGCAATCATGCCCAAGAGCAGCCTTTCTCCCCACTGGCCGCTAAAGAGGTATTGCAAAATGAAGATACCTTGGTTTATTCTTCGAGATGGTGAATGGTGTCGCTGTGTTCTGGACTTCGCGCCTCCACTCTTCTTGAAATAACATTTCTTGCTGCATGGGGACACCAACAATAATAATACACCAAAAGCAATACTATACGACAGACTCGAATGGCAATAAATATTTCTACGAGACCTCGTGAGATACCACCACTTAATGAACCCAGCTACCCCTGTACCATACTGAACTGTAATTCCATCTTTCTTATCCAAAGTATCCTACATACAACTTTCCAGGAACTTGAGAACAAAGAGGGCCTTCATAAAACTATGGGTCTTTTCAATACACGTCAAGTAGGTTTGTTTGTATGGTGTTTTTACGTTGCATGGAACCAGTGGTCAAGTAGGTGTCGAATATATGGCTACTGTCTTCCTTCGTGGCTTGTGCTGCAAAGAAAGTTTGACAGGGGCGCAGAAGAAAACGATGTCGTATTGACAAATGACCTATATACTGTTCACCAAGATGCCATCGCGACAAAATACAAGACAAACATTCATTAGCCATCTATCTATGTGAGAACTGTGATGCATAAAACGTTTCAGCAATGCGAACGTGTCCCCTGGTAATATCGCTCGACGCATCCGTAACTTGGCTGGCAAAGCAAAATGATTTACAAACCGCAGACCGTGAATACCAATGGCCGATTGCCGCGCGAAGAAAATGCAACCCCCCATTTCCATCTTCAACACCATTTCTATGTATATGCAATTTCAATTTCCATAACAGAATTTTGCTCTTTTTTTGCCAATATTATTCTCTTTTGTCTCTTTTCTTATTTCCTCATTAGTCTTTTTGTTTTATTCTGGCATCCTTTCCCATCAGCGTGCTGTTTCTTTTATTCAGTCTGGTTCCTCGAAACAACAACAGCGCAGCTTCTGTGCCGAAGAAAGGTTGTTTTTCCCTTTCCGTCTACTCCGTCTTTTCCTAGAATTATTGTTTCCCTTCCTCTATCATTTTGAAAGTTCAGACTATTTTTCTCTTCGCCTCCTTGCTCTTTTCGCACTATTTTCCCTTGAGAATATAATTTTTGCTCCCTTTGTCCAATTCTCTACGTCCCTCTTCTTTTTCTTTTCTGTATTCTATTGTTTAGACTTTCATGTGTTATCATTTTTTTTTACATTTTTATTCCTTCTTCCCAATCAAACATATTTCTTTTGCCCTGGACGGCGGAATTCGTTGATACGTTTTTGGTTTTCAAATTTCAATGAATCCTTATTCCTTACTATTTCATATATATTCACGAATGATGCACCTCTAACTCATACCCAATACCCGATTACTTTAACAACGGATATTGCCTCTCATCAGCTCTACTTCTCTCCTACATCTCGTCTCTTGCATCCATTCCCTTATGATTCACTTATTTTCTTATGACTTATCTCTTCCTTAAACTCTTCGAACACTTGTCATACAATTTCCCAGCGAGGAATGTCGCATTTTACTTCGCTATTCATCAGTTTTTCTTTCTGCAGTTATCTTCCCGTTCCTCCACAGTTCATGGACATTTTCATTATACTTCAGAATTCTTCTGGAGATAATGCTTGCCTTCCTTTCTTACGCATTTGTCTTATGGTTTCCTGTTTCCGTTTCATTCAGCATTCTAGGCAACCGAACAATGCATTTCAGGGACTGCGAGTCAGCGTTTTTCTCAAATATCTTTCAAACTAATTATTTGAGCGGAATGGTATTTTGACACCGTGTACAAGACACCTCCCGCTAATTTTTGGTAATATAGTGCATTGTCAAATGGTGTTAGTTAAAGCGTATAAACTCGACTTTTAAAGGCAAAGTTGTATGTGTCAGCAGGAGTCATATACAGATTCGGACGTCCGCTATCCCCCATCCCTTCCCCCTACCTCCCTCCTTCTCTCACTCTTTCTTTATCGCTGTAATTTACAATATGGAATAAAATACCGTTTTCCATGATATTTTTCAATACCAGCAGATAATTGGAGAGTTCATAATGAAAATGATAGCGAGGTTTGACCTAATGACCATAATAATGGTTCATTTTCCTAATTTATTCTGTTTAATAGTATCCTTGGCGTGTCAGGTCATACCGTAATGATAAGGGGTTGTCTGTCGGCTGCAGCACTTGCACTGTGAGTATTCACTGAGTAATTGATGGAGACGGATTTTTATCGCTGTCATGGTCGCCATATTACTTTGTCGGCGTCGTTGTAGAAATGCCTTTGCAATACGATCCCTGAACATATACAACATGGAGAAAGCTGACAAGAGATTAAGGGTCAATCTCAATAGGTACGTGACTCTTCATAAGACACGCATGCAAAAAGCGCACGCATGTTGGTCAATCAATCAATCAATGTATCTAACTCTCCATCAGATTATCTATTACTTCGGCTACAATCAACCCTTGGAGTATATATATATACATATATATATATATATATATATATATATATATATATATATATATATATATATAATATATATATATAGAAAATGAATATGCTAGTTCATCTAAACACTTCCCCAGTGATATTTTGTTTCATTTGGAGACTATATATATATATATATATATATATATATATATATATATATATATATATATATATATATATGATTTTGAATGAATATTTAAAAGTGAAAATGAATATTGCTGTTTCATCCTCAAAAACACTTCCCCCGATAATTTTGTTTCGTTTGAAGATTATATTTTATAATATATAATAATATATTACTATAATATATATATATATATATATTATATATATATATGTATATATATAGATATATATATATGTATATATGTATTATATATATGGTATATATATAATAATAACATAATATATATATTATTTGGTTTATAATTGTATTATATTAATGGTATATTAATATAATACATATATATATTTAAATATATATATATATATATATATATATATATAAGTCCTTTATTCAAATGAAACAAAATATCACAGGGGAAGTGTTGAGATGAAACAGCATATTCATTTTCACTTTTATATATTCATTCAAAATCATTCAAATTCATAAGCAACGTGTATATTCAGATCATTTTGCTGATAATATATAGTTCCTTTGATAAACATATACCCAGCATTTTTGGTCTGTTGCCGTCAAGGAATAAAAAATTAGAGACTCCTGAATATGTCAGTTTGCAGATGCTGAATAACAGATACAAACCTGTGAAAGACATAAGAAAATTAATTTCTTAACTGTTTATGAATGAGGCAAAAACTGGATACCTTCTTTATAAAAAAAAAAAAACCCGTATGTTAAATGCCTGTAAATAGGGTAGAGTAATAGGTAACACTTGGGCAGTCTTTTTAAATGATTGATCCAATTGTAAGAAATACAAGTAAAATCCCTTTTGGATGGGTATGTACATGAATACAGTGGGTCACTTTACATTAATAAATATAATTCAAGATGCATGAAAAAATAACTCATTCACTAAACTCGTTATGGTACAGGAATTGCATCCTTATTACTGGTGTTTGATTAGTAGAAACGAAATTCTAGTGTGATATGAATAGAGAAACACACACACACACACAATGATAAAATGATAGTGACAGTAGTTTCCCTCAAATTATATCCATTTTCTTTTTTCTTTTTTAAGGCAATTCACCTGCTGACGTGATAAGTAGACAAAGCTCCACCTACTTGGGGATTTGGGGGAAGTGAACAGACCTTGCTTCTCTTGTCCTTGGTGAACAGGGTGCCGGTCATACGCTATTTAGCGTCCTTCACGGTCCAGACCGTGGCCTCCTCCCATCTTACTATGATCACGGTCAAACGACTAGTCCGATTATAAAGGAAACTTGGCAGGGTAATAGTGGGGACCCCTAAGATGGTTTATAATGGGGTTTCATCCTACCTCCCCCCACCCCGCCGAAGAGGGTGGGGGTGAGATGGGATTCCCTGAAATAGAGCTGGTTCTGCCCGTGAAACGAGGCTGATCATGCCCGTAGACTTAGTTACTTTAAGAATTTTCATACATAATTTCTGTATAAATATGTTTGCTAGTTTATATAATTTAAGAAAATACAATAACAATAATGAAATAAACAAAGAATCTACGAAAACCAACATATTTACAACATCCAATTTTATTACTTATAATAATAATACGCAGGAAAGTGGAGGGGGGAGGGGGCTGAGGGGAAGGACAGGAAAGTGGGTTGAGGGAGGAATTAAGAGGGGAAGGGAGAGGGAGGGAGGTCGGGAGGAACGGGATGGGGATAAAGGCCGTTCGAATTCATTGGTTGGTGATGAATGACAACGCCACGTAAGTCAAGAGTTAACAGTCTTTTGACAATGCACTATATTACCAAGAGTAATATAGCGCATTTCGATCAAATGATTACTTTAAAGATATTTTAGAAAAACGATGACTTCTCCTCTCACAATAAGCACGCTCGTCTCCTGATCATCTTCCAATTTTCCTCACTACTTCTCTCAATCTTTGTTTTCAATTGTTTAGACCTTTGATTCATCATCTGCTATCGCTTTTCCTGAATTTCAGATTACATTATATCTCATTTGCTGCAGCCCTTCTTGGACCTGTCTTTCCTCTTCCTAATACTCTTTCTCTCCTATTTCATGACCCATTCCTCATCTGGGCGTGATTTCGGGTGTCCCCTTCGCCTTCCTCTCCCACCCTGCTCACTCACTCACTCACTCTTCTCGTTTTCTTACCCCTCAAAAAACTGATGTGAAAAGGTCAGGCGTCCCAGGTTTACCCTTTACAGGAATTAAAACACCTTTCCTGGGGCGAGTAATTAAGGGTGGAAAAAAAAAATGATTTTTGGAAAGAAGCCTAAAAAATGGGCAAAAACAAGAAGGGGTAAGGTTGGTGATCGGTTTTTCCCCAAAGTTCATGGTTCTTATTAAGTTTCAGTTAGTTTTTCTCATGGAAGGGAAGAAAATGCCTCATCACTGGTTCTTTATAACGAGGGAGCCTTGGAGAAAGTCTATTAATGAGGATGGATTAAGATTTTAGCTTATAAATTCGCGAGTGTCTTTTTTGGAGAGAGAGAGAGAGAGAGAGAGAGAATGAGAGATGAGAGGAGAGAGAGAGAGAGAGAGAGAGAGAGAGAGAGAGATAAATTGAACACGATACGCGAAAGGCTGCCTTGACTCATTTAATCGAAAGCCATTGAGTATAGTAATAACAGTCAAATATTATTAATAATAATTAGCAACAGACAGGTTTCTCAACATGTCGGTTGACAGCAAAGGAGACGTCTCTCTTGTTTGTAGGAAACTTCTAGAATGTCAAAGGCAAAAGTCTCAAAAATAGAAACCAGAACATCTATCTACTTCATTAGACCAGTAGGTATAGATCCTCTGCATATGTCTTTTTGATTCCATGCACCATCATAAACATATTAGCAATATGAATGACTCTAAACCCTACAGAGTAGAAAGAAGTGAATGTAATAAATGGCGTAAATTTTTGCTCCATGAAATGAAAGAAGTCTTTCGTTTTTCAGCAGCATTTATTAGAGGAAACGATGCTAATTCTGATCATCAGATACAGCATCCACTTCCCCTCCTGTGGAGATTAATGATTATATAATAGTCCATTATATCAATCTGACTGACGCTACATTATTACAGGTCGTCGATGCCCAAAATAAATATAGAACGAGTAACTAAACGAAACCTGCGATAGGTCTTTTACGAACTGTACATATATATATATATATAATATATATATATATATATATATATATATATATATATATATAATATATATATCCTGTGCGAATTGATAATGCATTCATTCGTTAGAACCGCAAAGTCATACAAGTACAGTAACTGTTCACTGCTCATATCCATTGAGAATGAACATTTATTTATATCTTATGAAGAATGTCAGTTCCTTCTATCATTCTATAAACCCTGTATACAAAAGGCAACTTCTTCTCCATATATCCATATAATAATGTTCGTTGATTACTTATGACAGAAAATGGGACGAACTCCCCCCTCCCCTACATTCCTTCTTGTACACCAGAATAAGGGAGTTGTTTTCTTTCAAGGAATTAATATACTGATTCATTCATTAACAAATAAACAAGCGATACAAGTTTATGCTTTATAGACGAATAACTTTTCGGTGATTTCTGACCAATCGCAGACCTCTACAGGAGTGAAACATTGTTCAGAACAGACTAACGGTATATGACATTAATATACCAGTATGTGAGATAAAGTTGAAAATAGTTAGAGAAAGACTTTCCTAGTGACAAAGACGCAAACTAAATACATTAATAAGACAAGACTCCCAACAATTAAACCACGATACGACAGTTAAGCAAAATCCAACCTCAAAGTAAAGCACTCTCCAGTACACTACGCTGTGTTTATAAGTTACCATTGAATAAGGGAATGACCATATGTTCGGACACTGCAGTTTCATACTATATCCTACAGCACTGTAGCACAATGGCATCACCTTACGTATGGAATGTTATGTATTACAAATTCATTTTGGAAACTGGTTAAATGTTGAGTTTGATTTCCTTTAAATTTGTCTGATGCCTACTATGTAATCTGTGGATTTGTTGTGGCTTAGTTTGCACTTATGTAAAATGTCTTCGATATTATTGTCTACTACTGATTTACTATTCCTTCATCTCTGTCTATCAATAATGCAAAAAAGTGCACTCAAGCGAGATCGTAACAGGACAAGGACTGTGGTATCACTTCGTATTGGAGCCTTCAAAGAAACCCGAATTAAACGGGGGTCACATGACACCTCGGCTGGTGTTTCCAAGAACCTTTTAAGCTCACTACATCAAAGACTGCGACAACCACTTAGCAAGAGCTGCAAATTACACTCGCCTACTTAACAACTACAAGCTTCTACATTTCATAATAAAAATAAACATTGAATAACCTTCACAGTGTATATGCACAAACTGTAAGAATTGACTTTTCACTCACGTTCATATGATAGTGAATTTGAAAATCAGTGACTCATCATTTTCCGTTCAATGTCTCCATGCGTCTCCTGCAAATGACTGCACAAGTTTTCGTACCTATCAATTCTTCTTGACGAAAGACGACAAGAAATGCTAACTTCATGGTAAGAAAAAAAAAAGAAAGAAAACAGAGATCTACATGTATAAAGTGATCATGCTTCCCTCATCTTCCCCGTAATCTCTTCCAGCGAAATTCTGCCAATATTGCTCTCCTGTTCTTCAACTTGCACAAATCTGTTCATCTCTAGCCTCCCGTTACATACTTTTAACAAAGGCCTAGAGGAAAAAACAATGCTCTTAGTGCACAACAATTTTTCATGTCCTCAATAAATAACTTTATTTTAATAAAGTTGATACCAACAAGAATGTTTCAATAATATCTCAAGCGTTCTATTTGCAAGAAACAAAACCACTAACAAAAATCCTTGTTTTTAGTTTCAAGGAAAGTCGCTTTGCATAAAAATTTAAAAGGAAGTGTTCTGATCATCGCTCCTATTTACAGTCCAAAATAGTTATAAGGGGTGCGTGTCTTGTTATTTGAACGCATTTATGTGCATGTACCTTTATATAGAGGGGTATTGCGGAGTTTTAACTTCTCTGCCCATGCTTATAATGATGCCTCTTCGAAAAATTAGAAATGTAACGAAACGTTACTTTGCGAGCCACTGAGCCAGTAACAAGAAGAAACCCATCTTTCTCTCAAAAAAGACCAGCAGTGGGCTGGAATGGGCTGCGGAAACACCGACCTTGTCAAATGACGCCTCGCCACCAAGGTGAGAAATGTCCATATCAATATCACGGTTTGACACGAACCTCTCAAACTCTCCTTCCCACCTTCATACTGTCTTACAGCGTTTGATAAAAGGTACAGGTACAAAGTTATACTACATGTAAAACTATCAGAGAATGTATGTTATCCAGTGCGTAGAGAGAGAGAGAGAGAGAGAGAGAGAGAGAGAGAGAGAGGAGGGAGGGGAGAGGACGGAAGTCTGCAATATGCAAATCATTGCTTACATCATTTTTATCACTCATAAAATTGTGATTCTGACGACGTTATTAAGCGGTATAATGAACGGGACAAGCAACCGAAACATTTTTGCTTTCAGTCCGGAGAGGGGATATGCGCCGAAAAAATCGAGTTTTCTGGCCGGTGGTGGTCTCAGCCACGGTCCATGAAACTCAGTCATGGTCCGGTGGTGGCCTAAGTTGTTGGCACATACAGCGCTGCCAGAAGTACGATTGTGGCTAACTTTATTAACCTTAAGTAAAAAAAAAAAAAAAAAAAAAAAAAAAAAAAAAAAAAAAAAAAAAAAACTACTGAGGCTGGAGGGATGCGATTCGGTATGTCTCATGATTGGAGGGTGGCTGATCACATAACAATTTGCAGCTCTCTAGCCTCAGTAGATTTTAAGATCTGAGGGCGGACGGACAGACAAAGCCGGCAAAATGGAAGAAGGTGGCGACAGACCACATGCTTCATTTGCTCGTCTCTTTCATTATTGAAAACCATCGTTGGAATCATCCACACAATTTTGCGAGTGATAAAAATAATATAGAAAGTCATGTTTTCAGTCAGGAAAAAAAGAAGGACGATCATTCTAAAGCTTGGCAGATAGGCCATAATGCATTCCCTGAGCCGTGCCGTCTGACTGTACCTTGCGTGTGGTACAAGTCTTCCTGATAGGATAAAGAAATCTATCGCAGAGCTCAACGAATATATAAAAGTTCAAACGGTTTAGAAATACTTAGCGACAAAGAAGGAAAAATAACACGATAAGGAACACTAGAAATTCGAAAATAGAGGTCTTCCATTATTATCAAGTTCTATATTTATATATTAAAGAAGTAGGTTTACAATCTATTCTTAACATATAAAGTGCGGGTAAATTGATAATGACGTTTCTATTTCAGTACAACTGAGTGAAGAGGAAATGCCTAGAAGAAGCTTCAATCAATCTGAGTCAGTCATGCTCAGACAAACCATCGTTTATACATACTAAGAGGACAATTGTTCCACGCCTGAATATACGTGAACATATAATTACGAAACTCCTAAGGGAGTTTGCGTTTGCTTGTGAAGGGCAAAACGACGAAAAATAGCAAAGAAATATGACAATCAAAAGTAAAACTAAGCGCATCGTACGAATGGCCAAACATTAAAAAAGGGAGAATAATAAAAAAAAAAAAAAAAGGACGCGGAGACAGGTATTCTGGTGCACCATCTCTGAAGGCAAAAGTGTTTTGGGATGAGCCTTTCTCAGGCAATTAATACATAGTTGGGACAAGATTAGGAATACCAAGAATATGAGGCAAGTGGACCGAGAGTGAGTAAAAAAATAAAAAGGATGGGGGAGATATATGAAAGGATTAAGATGAGTTTTCGAGAAAGGAAAGAAAATGAATGCAAAAGTGAGAGAGGTGCAATCGTTAACTGGGGATATTTTAGTTTAAGCATATCTAAAATAAGGATAAAAATAATTTTATTTCCGAGTTACTTTTAGATTTTTAAAAACCCTAAGAAAAAATGCAAATTACAATGCATTCACTTATAGCAATACAAACAAAGGAACTTTTTATAGCAGATAATGTTTGCCAATATTCACTCTTAAAGTAAAGTATGATAATATCGAGATTCGGAGATATTAGGGAAAGAAGCAGAATAGCACAACGGCGGTGGCTATAAAATTATAATCATTTCACTGATTACGGCAGCTGATAGCAAGGCAGTTTCAAATTTGTATGCGTTTCTTGATGGTTTTATATATATATATATTGTAAAAATTTACATTTTCTTTATTTTAAGATTTAAGTTTGTTTGAAAGCTAATGTTTTTCCATTTGTTCACGCTAATGTTTTTTGTTCTTTTTTTTTTTTCAATAATGGTTTGGTTCCGATGTTCATTTTTTTCGTCTCCCCTTTCGCCATCTTTCTTTTCGTAGCCGCTGCCTTAGTTGAAGTTAGTTCACGGCTGAGACTTACACAGGGTGGAGGTGAGAGTGGTCTTTGTATTTGTTTTTTTTTGTTATTTCGAAAATATAGTACTTTGACGTCATTTCTTATATTGTACATTGTTAATTTGTTATAGCCAGTCATTGAAAATTTTTATTGTGTTAAATGTTTGTAAATTTTTTTTAGATTTTGCTTTTGCTTTTCTGTTTTCAGCTTCTGGAGTAGAGGTCCTCTCCAACCTTTACCAAAGAAGATTTAATTTGAAGTTGTGATTTAAAAGTTAATTTCATGTCTGTTAATGTTTATCTTCAAAACGCTTAAAGAGTGTTATCCGGTGAATTATGATTTTATGTATAAATAAATATTGTTTATGGCTTTTTGTACAGTTTATGATTGCAGCTCGACTTAGGACCATCCCATATGTCATGAATAGCATGGCTTATTTTATAATTCTTTGAAAAATATTACATGTATATATATATATATATATATATATATATGTATGTATGTATGTATGTAAGTATATGTGTATATGTGAGCGTTTTATTTTAAATCACGAAAAAGGTAAAAGCCTGATGATTATATGAACAGTTACAGCCACGAAGTGAAACAATTGAGATGCTAAGAACTTTCGTCTTATTGCCAAGACATGGTCACAGCAAGTAAAGATATACAAAGACATTGGCATATATGTATATATATATATATATATATATATATATATATATATATATATATATATATATAGTGGGTATAAGTCCTAAGGAAATACAAAAGGTTGGGAGGTCACAGAACGGTCAACAGATTGACATCGAAATCTACCTATTGGTGATTCTCTTTAATTTGTCTTTCAAATCCTTCTGGAACATCTGTTTTATTAGAGGGTCAAAGAAAATAATCCTGGGCTCAAATTAAGGTTATTCTCCCAGGTCAACTGAAGCTTGAAAGATTCCAAGAAGTTCCATGAAATAGTTTTATTACTTCGTAATATTTCATTGCTTTGTGCCCAATTTATTCTGTGGGACTTTTCACTTAGATGCAAAATTAGTGCATTATTAGTCTGACCTGTTCTTACTAAATATTTGTGTTGTTTTAATCTGGTGTTCAGTTCTTTACTGGTCCGACCTAAGTGAAATAAATCACATCCAATTCCCAGAACTTTGTCTACAATATTGCTATCTTTTCCGGGGCTATTTTTTATAAGATTTTTTTTATATTATTATGTGTAGGATACATTTGTATTCAACAAATTTTCAAAAATCTTTTAGGACAATTCTTGTTTTCTTTCCGAATTTCCATATGAGGTCTTCATAGCTTTATTGTGACAAATGTGGGCTAGATAGCATAGATCTCTTCCTATTTTTCTGATGTTCTTGAATTCTTGATCTAAAACCTTACGACTGACTTCATAACGCTCGATGAAACATTGATGAAGAAACTGAAATTTTTATATTATGATGCCCTGAATGATAGTGTACGTACATATGGCAGCTCATTTGTCTTTTTCGTATAGATACTGGATTTACAATTAAAAGGTTCAGTTTCAATATAAATGTCCTTGCATGGATTATGATTTATTTTACTTATGAAAAACGGACAAACAAGAGACCATCCGTCGATTGACCATGTCATAACTACCATAGATATAGAGGGGAGAGGTTGGACAGCCTATGATAGCTAAACTAGTTTGTGACGCCCACTGCCTAGCAACTCATACAATCTAATGAGAAACCCAGTTATCTCTAAAACGTGATTTCTCGGCTGTCTGTTTAGACTGTCAAATGATTTCATTACCATTTACTAAATACAATATGTACTGTATGCAAAAATAAAAATATTTAATTTTGCTGCTATATTTCTTCTACAGTTAAGTCATAAAATTTTGCAGATATGGCGACGTTACATCATGATCACGCTGCATTGATAGCCAATTTTATCAACAGTCTTTAAAGATTGGTAAATGATCTTTGTAGCTTTTACCAAGGATAATGTGTATTATATGTAGAAATAAAAATATTTATTCTGGCTGCTGTAGTTTTTATACATTTGAGCATTAAAGGTGATCAATTTGCCGACGTTAGGTACCTTTCTTACCATCATAAATTTACAGTTTTATTTTCTAAAGGCAGAACTAATTATTATTGTTCTTTAGTCATGGGTCAACCTAACAAGCAATAAAATTTGACAGCAGTATGTTAAAATAATTGTCACCTCCAACGCTGTCATCCAATATAATCTACAGGCATAATAATAATATTAATTATAGCCTAGGTTTAATAGCATGATACCTCACAGCCAATATTCTGTAGTCTGTACAATCATTTTATTGGATTTTACAATTTACTGTATCTGATACTATTAAGAAGGATACAATTAATATTGTAGTTTGTAGGGATGTATAAATCTTGCCGTTGCCAGTACTGATATATAAGTCAGCTGGCCCCTTCTGGTTACTTCTCATTAGACTAAATCTGCTTTGGCAGCCACATTGTTACCTCTTAACATATTCTGGACTTCAAAGTCTGTTGCAGAAACTTAAGCTCATGTATACCAGGAGGTTTGAAAATGTATTTTTTGCAGAAAATGCTTGCATATTCCAAAGTTTGGCTCTTCATCCCTTCTGCAGTTTCTAACCCAAGTAAGGTAGTGGTCTTGCTCTTTGTTCTTGTCAGGAAATCTTCAACACAAAATCAGTCCTGAATCTCACATGTCACATATTATTAACAAGAGGCTTCCTAAGAGAAGCTATTTATTCAATTACAGCATAAATGTAATAACAATCTGCATTAATTTGTATTCCTACAGCTGTGATTCAGGGGAGAGCACATTGTAAGTACTTTACAGAATCAGATCAAAGCATCTGAACTATGACATAGAAGATACCTGTACAGCTTCAAGTGCAATTATTACTGTGAGATACATATATAAAGTTATGTAACATGTCACAGTCATACTGACCAATGTACGGTCTAAGTTAGGCTAGCCTGTAAGAATAACTTAAGACTTTTGTAACTACTGAAGACTTGAGCTGTATTTCATAGTCTGTGGATAGGGACAGATAGAAAACATCAGCATTCCTGAAGGCTATGGTAGGCTACCCTTGGTTATTCGATCATCAACCCCAGTAGACTAGCTAGTTGATAAAGTTTACTTTTTAAGCTATAATGTATTATGAATTTGAAGTATTCTTAAGGGTAAAAATGATAATGGTAAAATTGAAGAATAGCCTCTATCTTTAAGTCTTCTGGCAGATCAAATTCAGCCGAGTCCTCTGCATACAAGGAGGCTTGAGCACCTATTGATAATATGGTAAATAACAGTATAACACTTCATTAACACTTAGAACTGCAACAGGCCTAGGGCTAAGCCTCATAATACTATATACTTTGGAGTGCAAGTAGTAGGGACAATTGTCAGATTTCACCATGGTTAAATGGACTGACAGTAACCCCACATGCTCATTTATTAGGCTATATGAATTTAATATCAAGTTGGCTTTAATAAAAAGCTTATTACAGCAGGCGTGTAGTTGACTGCAAGTTGACTGTGATCTAACACGTTTATTTTAGGTTCTTTCAACACAGTTACAAATATTTTCATGAATGAAAACATGTCACTATCTTGTGGAATGTGATCCCTGTTCTTTTGTGATCCTGTTTTTGTATTGAACACAGTTGATGGCCCAGCAGATGGTTCTTTTGCTGCTGGTCTGTGCTGTCGTTGCTGCTGCCATATCCAGGAAACAACACATAGCAATGGCGCCTTACTTGCAGGCGACTGTCACGTGACTGCCCAATCTCTCCCCTCTATATCTATGATAACTACTAATGTTAGGAAACAGAAACCTGCCACCACGAACCACTCTACCTATAAAGAGATGAACCTCAGGCAGAAACAGACATCCACACCAGAAAACAGTTCTAGTAAAGGAAGGGCAATTAACCTAAAACAGGTTACATTGATTTTACCACCGTTTTGAATATGAGGCCTTAAATACAATACCAAACTTCCATGCAGCATTTGCTGACATTTCTATTTTATGTTTCCCAAAAGTAGGATGTGAGTCCAAAGTTACACCAACTATAGTTAAAGCTTCAGAATTATTCAGCAGAGTTCCATCCACTTAAAGGGGAGGATGGAGTGGAAAATCAGTACTATATCTACTAATCAGTAGTGTTTTCATTTTACTGGAGTTCAGCCTCATACCCTAACTCTAAATCATTCAATAAACTGCTCCATGTCACGATTGAGACTAAGGGTGGCATAATTGTAGGCTTAACTACAACCACAAATGTTGCGTCATCGGCATAGTGAACAATCTTGTTTTCCTGGTCAACAACCGTATCACTTGTATACAATAAAAATAACAGTGGACCAAGTACACTATCGTATGGAATTCCAGACACAATAGGTCTTGGCTTGGTAAGTTCCCATCAACTGCAACTCGCTGCTGCCTGCCTACCAGTCAGGAAATCTTGAAGTAAACCTAAAACATATCCAACCACTCCAAGATTCTGAAGTTTATAAATAATTTACTTAATCGAAAGCAGCACTAAAATCTATCTGAATAACTCTATGCACTCAAAACCCTCATCAAGGGTATCTTGCAAGTGGCATGTCAAATCTAAAAGAGCACGACGGGTATCTATAGTCTGTCCACTATTCTAAGATCGCTAGGGTGGGGCTAGGAAAAGAATATAGCACTGCCAGATCTATTTATCCTTTTAAATCTAACCCTTACAGCGTTAGGTGAAATCTATCAATTACTGTACTTCGTTTTCTAAATAAACAAATGAGTAAATTTTGGTTGTTCTTAATGACTTTCCTTTCTTTGTGTGCCTTCTGGAAATAATCGTCATAGTTCTTTTAATAATACCATAATGTGTTTAATGCATTAACAGTTAAACTTTGTGTGGTGGTTCGGCAGGAATGGCTTTTCAAGCCATTTAATTATTGTCCCATTTTAGCAGCTACTTATGGGTTACGTGACTGTATTTTTTCAGTGCCTCTGCAAGATAAATAAACTACTTATCATTTAGGAGAAAAATAAATTACCATTAATTAATGGTCCCCCTTGTTGTTTCTTTAATATGAATTATTTTATATGTTATAAGCAATTTACTTGACTTGGGAGTCAAGATGTTGTCGGTGGGGAGATTTGATTCATTTTGGCTATCCTTTGGGCTATCAGTACTGTCAAGTGACTCTGGCTGCTTGAGGAGACCATCGCTGACCATGTGTCATGGAATAGTTTTGTACTGCAAAAATGTGAAGCCAAATATTTTTCGAAGTCATCTTTAAATGAATAATCTTTCTTAATTTGAATTTCACTTGAGTAAACTCTAAAAATGCAAAAATTTTAATCATAACGAGACGTTCAACACTCCACCCCAGCGATCTTGCAATATTGAAAAGACTATAACTGTTTCCAATATGCATACTGACCATCAGCTAATAATCCTTTGGATTCCACTTACTGGTATAGTGGCTTAAAAATAAGTTTTTTTTCTTTTTCTCTTTGCAACTTTGGAGAGCATAAGGAGAATGGAAATTAGCTTATATTTACTGCAATCTGCAGATATGCCACTCTTTGAAACATGCACTGTATTACTAAGCTCGTGCTCATCTGCAAAGATAATATGTTGACCTAATATTTTAATCTAAAGAATCTATCAAAACATCTAAGAAAGGGAGGCAATTGTCTTTTTCTAATTCTAAAGTAAACTTTATGGATGGTATGTACCTGGTTATTCAAATTAAAGAGTAAATAATTCACCATCCATTAAGTTTACTTTAGAATTAGAAAGACAATCGTTTCCCTTTCTCTGTGTATTAAAACACAGAGAACCATTTCAATGCAATTTCAATATTTATAGGAAACCAACCAACAACTTAGCTTATGTCCATTTCTACTCAGGCCATCACCTTAATATCAAAATGTAGAGTTTTTCTTCTATATTTTATTACGAGCATTGTGCATCGTCACTTCCCAGTATTTGGATCAAGAAATTGAATACATATAAAAAATAGGGACAGACTTATGATATCCTTCACATGTACTAGATATCAATTAAAATAAAGCCAACAAAATGTTTTATAGTGAAAATAACATAGAGAAAGAAACCCCTAAGAGGATTCTTGGCTTGCCTTACTTTAGTGGTTTTGAAATAAAAAATAACTGTTAAAATCTTTTAATGTTAACCTCGTTTTTTCCTATAATAATATACTAAAAGGAATGTTGATACAAAATAGCCCTACGAAAAACAACAAACAAATATATAGAATTCCATGTTTGGACTGCCCCCCCTTTTTTTTTATATCGGCCAATCTGAGAGGGACTTAGAAGTACGAATTAAACAGCAGAAGTATTCTCTTCACGAAATCTTTTAGAACCCGCTATTATACAGCTTACCTCCAGTTGTAATTAGCCCCGGGATGTACTATTTGGACCCCTGTATTGGTAAAATGTTCAAGAATGACCTAAAAGATAAAATTACTGATTTAATTAAAAATTATTTATCTTATATATATTTTCAATGTATTCGTTGATATTTCCTTCTTTCTGTAAAAATTTTTACCTTGCAAAGATTGTTACTGTTTACCAATTGGAGAGCTGTCGAGTTGTACTTTTATAAAACTTTTTGGTGGTTATTTACTTTTTTGTATAATCTTTTAGTTGTCTCGTCCATGCGTCTGAGCTGTTGGGCCTAATCTTTTGCAAAACCTCTTAACCCTGTTCTAACTGAATATTTATGCTGATTTATTCATAGATTTATATCCTTACTTATTTGGTCCAAATAAAATGAATCACAGTCCCTAAATGGGAATTGATAAATTTTTTTACTATGGTGTAGGCATTTTTTTTTTTTTTTTTTTTATTGAAACTATTATATTAACCCTAAATATTTTCAACAATAATCTGATGGACTAACAGCCCATGAAATCGGATAAAATGAGTGTGCTTTTAAGGAATTTGGATATCCTGTCACTTTTTATTATAACATTTTAAAATAGCTTCACAGCTTTATTGTAGCAAGTATCCAAGTATGAGCTGGGTAACCGCAAGTCCCTGCTGATTTTGCTAATGGTGTCCAGTTCATTATTCAGGAATTCAGGAGAGAAAATATATAATGCGTAATGCCCACAAGAAAAATGAAGAAAATAAAGAGATCTTTACATTATTATAATGTCCACGTAAATATAGTACATCAGTTATTTATACACCTCAGTTTACCCAGGGGACATGATTCACAATCATTGTACTGCCAAGGAATAACTATATTGTATCTCATGACTTTTTTGCGAAGCAGTGCATTTTCGAGCTGTTCTTAAAAATACTGCCTGCAAGATAACATCGCAACTGTAATCTATCTTGGGAATGTTGCATAGTCAATAGCCGTGGGGTGAAAGCTATTTCTAAAACCCCGTATTTGAGAAGTAACTTAATTTTCTATTAAACTTGTCTGCAGTACATTGGTATTTATTTTTCTTAAATTGTCATAGTATTGAGTTGTTGTTATAGTATTGAACTTTAGACATTATATATTGTGTGCAAAAAAAAAGTCCTCTTGAGAACTGATTACTTGTATTGCACAGAAAATGAAGGATTCTGAACTGAGAGAGACAGTATGCCAAATACAGTGCCATTATATTCCAAACCCTGTAACTGAATGTGTGATAAAGATGATCACCAGAAGAGTATCGGTATCGTATCAAATGATATATATCATATGCAGGTATACATAATTACCGAATCACACAAAAATCACGTTGAATATCAAAAGGACCCACGACAATGAGACATCGTTGCATTTAATGTAAATTTGGCGTCATATTCTGTTTGACAGGTTATAGCTCCCCTTCAAATTATTCACAACTCTATTGAAAGAGATTAACATAACTCCAGAGGAGTATTTTGATGTTCATGGAATAATATTGCTTTGTGATTAAATGGTCACCGATTTAATACACTTTGTGATGCAATTCACTTCATTTTCTGATCATAGGTTTCATTTTTTATTAAAATTTCTACTTCATTCCAAGTTCATTATTTCTTTATTATTATTTTGCATTTTCAAACCAGTTTATTTTGAAATTTTCCATATCATCTTGTTTTTATTATTATAATTTAGATAGTTTTTTTTAAATAAGTTTTTACATTCGCCCTTCTCACCTTACTACCTCTAAACTAAGATATGGTGTTCATCATTTGTTACTGCAGTCTTCTGCCAGTTCTCTGGTTATATTGAAACTGGAATTAACTTACATAATCATTAATACGTTACTTGAGTGATCAAGGAAGGAAGAATTAGCCATAAGACTCGGCTATGAAAAGGTCTTCTACTGGGTACAAAAAAGGGAGAAGTCAAATAAAGGATGAAACATGATTGATGTTTAAAATGCTCTCAGCTTGAGAAGCCATTGCGGCTGCGATTATTATTATCATTATTATTATTATTATTAGCCAAGTTGCAACTTTAGTTGGAAAAACAAGACGCCACAAGTCTAACTGATTACAGAGAAAGAATAAGTGACATAATGAATAAACTAGTCACAACTACATTAAAAAATCCCTTTATAATTTTTTTGCTATCGAAAGAAAACTTATAACAACTGTTGCATAATAAGACTAAAACATTTGTTTGTTTGTTTGCACACTTCCTCTTCCTTTCCCCTCCCCGTAGCTCTTCCATCTCCATTCTTCCCCTTCACTCGCCCTCCCTCTCCCCTTCCCCTCTCGCTCCCTTCCCTCTTCCCACTCACTCCACTCCCTTTCCCCTCACCTCCCTCTTCTCTCTCTCCTCCCTTCCCTCTTCCATACCCTTCCCCTTCACTCCTCTCCCCTTCCTCTTTCCCTCCCCTTCCCCTCTCCCTCCCTTCCCTCTTTCATCCTTTCCCCCCTCCTCCGTCCATACCACCACCTCTTCCCTCCCACTTCACTTTTCCCACCCTCTCCCCTCTCTTCCCTCCCCTTTCTCCTACCCGTCTTCTTCACTCTTTCCTCCTCTCTCCGCTTCCATCTCCTTCTCCCTCCATCTCCCCTTCCCTCCCGTCCGCCCCCATTCCCCCTCCCATCTCCCTCACCCTCCTACTCCCCCTACCGTCTTCCCACCAACACCCCTCACCCTCCCCTCCCATCACCCACACCTTCCTACTCCTCTTCCCCTATCCCCCTCCCGGTAAAACAGGACTGGTGCTGCCCGTAGACTTTGCAACCAATGTGTTCTGTAAACCGTGGAATGCTGACTGACGCCTTTCTGTGCTGTTCGTTGCCAGTTTTTTAAAAATCGTTCATTTAATCATTTCCTTAGAGTTTTCCGTACTTAATCTATATAGCTTAGAGGATACATGCGATCACGATTATTAATATTATTACTAATGCTCCTGCTGCTATTTTTTTAATATCATTGAGTATACACATAGGTACTATATATGATACATATATTTAAATGCTTTAGGATACAAATGTCCTTTAATATCCAATTCACTCTACCTCGGAATTAATGTATTTTCTTAACCGAAGGGGAATTTTTCAGTTGGTAATAATTTCGTCCTCTCGTGGGGTCGAACCAGCGCCAAGCAGACAGAGGAGAAATCAGTGATGTCATCGACTCGGTAACATCACTGAAGTCCTGATTTCTCCTCTGTCCGCTGGTTCGAACCCACGACAGGACGAAATTATTAAAGGACATTTGTAGCTTAATGCATACCTATATCATATATATCTAGGCCAGATATGATAGAACGGTTTCATGATGCCATGATGTACTATATACGAAGGTATGGAAATGCTACTTTTCCTCAATCACGGGTGTTCTAGTATATACATAATCATATAATTTCTAACTGTAGGTACTTTTCTTTTTCTGTAAATGAATGCCACAGCCTAGGGTCATTTAGTAATGTAGTACATGAAAACCACGCGGACAATACTTGTTTTATTTTTTGAAATCAGAACAACAGCTGACGAACCCAACTAGGTATCATAAAGTGACGAATTGTCCATGCAACGGAGAGCCAAAGATAAAGATGAGAAATAAACGAATATTATTATTCAGGTTATACTCTTCAAAAACAACCCGGTCCCCATCAAAACCGTTAAGCTTACATATAAATAAAAGAAAAAAATAATTTGGATTTCCTTACCTGGTGATGGGGAGGAGATGTCCCTGGAGGGCTCGGAGGACGTCCTCTCGCCTATCTTGCGGCGAAGGGCGTCTAGGTCGAAAGGACTGTGGATGGAGTGGTCCACACTTCGACTCTTTCCCCTGCAGATATGAAAAACAGCATTGTCATCATGGAAACAAGGAAAGATTCTCCTAACAGTTTAATGTTTCTATTCACACCAGTCTATAAATGAATGCTGCTCGACATCCTCTTTGGGACCTGTTACCAAAGAGATACAACAACAACAACAACAACAACAACAACAACAATAATAATAATAATAATAATAATAATAACAACAAAAACAATTTTGGCAATTACAGCAAACACACAAGTATATTTCACAAGAGTATATTTGTCCATGAATGCATTTAGGTTTATGAAAAAAAATACATCCTGGTTTTTAAAGCAACAATATACCGAATAATGTGAATCTAATTTAAGTACTCCTTAATCCCGAAAAACACAAAATGTAGCAAATACTTTTTTATAAGAACTGAAATAAAAAAAAAAAAAATCAGTTCCTTACAACAATTGACTGAAAATAACATTTGGGAGAACTGATTAACCCAGCTACCGCCGGATGTTACACAGAAAGTAACATATAGTATATATCTGTAATAAAGACAATTACGTGTTCATGAATTCAGCGGAGTAGGGCAGCGATAGGCTGATGACCCGATAGATCTCAGAATAAAAGATGTGACGAGAGAGATACGGAATGAAAGCAATGCATTCTGGGGTCGATGGAGTGTGTCTTTTGAATTTCCGTTTTATTTAGGTGTGGAAGAGAGGCAGCGCTGTTGGACTGAAGAGTGAAACTTGACAAAGTGACAGGGTACGAAATAAGAAGTGAATTGTAAGCATGAAGAATAGAAAGACACCATGAATGGATTGATGGGATTACAGATGAAATTCTCTGGCATTGTGGTGATAACGTGATCAAGTGGTTAACAAAGGTTTATAACGAATGTTTGGGGGAGAGAAAGGTAATGAGGCAACATGGAGGGCGTTTAGATCGAGTCTTTGTTAGGAAAAAACTATGTGGAAAGTGTAAACGTTTAGGGAGAAGCTGTACATAAGTGGAATATATAGACTAAGAAAAACGTATAATATAGTACCTATCAACTATGAGGCAACGTAAAAGGGTTACGAGGACACATGGTATAGAAGATGAGTTGTTGAGTGATGGAAAACTGTATTATGAATGCTCAGTGTTTCTCAGAGTATGTAGTAATGACAGATTTGATACAAGATTGGGTCTTAAGACAATTTCTTTCACAACAGTGACACGTGAGTGGCTTCTTGCCAGTTTGGAATTCTTCTGATCTCATTTGTTTATTCACAATAGCGCTGTTACACGAGAGAGAGAGAGAGAGAGAGAGAGAGAGAGAGAGAGAGAGAGAGAGAGAGAGAGAGAGAGAGAGAGAGAGGTGGGGTAAATAAGCCGCAGTAATTCACTTTTAACTGCTCTAATTACATGGAAAGTCTGTCAACTTTAACACCATGGAATACTGAATTAAAACCGATTGCAAAACAGTGAAAATTATAATGCTGTTTGGTATTAAAACTACCATTTTCTCTTTAACGACCAGCCATAGAAAACGGTTACACACCAAAGAATCGGAATTTTAAGCATAAACTATAGTTACAGGCAGTCGTCCCTTCACATTTCTTAACATGAACATATAAAGAAACGCAAAAGTCTGGGAAACAGTCAAGATTTCTCAAAGAAATCGCATAAAACTGAAAAACAAATAAAGATCGGTTATTCATTTCAATCTGATTGTGATTTTACATAAAATAATCAATCACTTGAAAAAACTGGTCACAGGTTCTATCATTAATTCAAAGTTATTAAAAACGCATTCGAATTTTTCATAAAATGGAATAAAAAAAAATCTAATAATATTGACTCACATAAACAAATCTGCTGCATTTTCATGTCAATTCAGGTGTATACGCCACTAACACCAACAACTATACTCTGTTTTTTTTTCATCTGTCCATCCGCCTGTAGTGGTCGCGCATGGCAACACTGTATCCGGGGCTTTAAATAGTTACGCTATGTGTAAGTTTTAGGTAAATAAAAGGATATCTGGGTGTACATTTGCAACTGAAAGGTGTTTTAATAATTTACTGTATGCGAATTACACCGTTAATGTTCGAAATAGGATATTATTTAAAAGCCCGGGATGCAGTCAGTGTTACCATGCGCAAACACCACAGGCGGGTTAAGACAACCAATGAAAAACTACATTCTGAAAATTAGGGTTTTTCATCCGAGTAAAGAATTTGGATGTTACTGAATAAAGGGATTGGGTACATAGGAACACACACACACACACACACACATCAACCTTCCTATGATTTCGGCTGCTCGAGTCTTCCTTTCCGTAGATTTTTATATGGGCATCTGCATGTTTACACCCAAGGAACTCATTTCTCTCTCTGACATCACTACATTCTGCCCAAAGTCTAAAGATTCCATGGATCTCCATTCTTCCTACCTCTAGCTCTTCTATCCTCCACGGACGTATCACATATGCTTTCCTCAACCACAGCATCCTCATCCTCGGGAATTACATCCTACTTCCGCTGGCTTTATCCAGTATTTTACAGACACCCTTCCTCTTACTTATTTGTTTACAGTCAATTTTTGGTCTGATCACTGTGATCTAGACCTTAATTATAAGTATCAAACGAATCTTATTAAGAACAACTCCTTAAATCCTGTAAAGTTCCTGTACCTTTCTTGCAATGCTCCCTCAGTTCCTCCTGTTACAGCCAGGTCATCTGCAAACAGCTTTACTTCAAAAGCGTCTGCCTTTCCTTACTACTGTTCTTGCTTCCTTTTATACTACCTAAATCATAGTTAAGATCCTCTCTGAAACCTTTCTTTCATAAACTCCAATACACTACTTCCTTTGGATCCATAAAATACTGATACAGCTTCCTGTTGCATTACAAAAACTTTTACGCACCATTCTTGCAATTGCAAGGGGATCTACTGTGCTTTTCTCTGGCATAAATCCAAAACAAAATTTCGTGGATGTCAACATTTTTGCGCAAGCTGTTTTCGATCGCTCTTTCTCAATATCTTCAGTGTGAAGTCTATAAGCTTTACTCTTCTAACATTTCCACATTCCATACCTCTCCATTTTGCTGTGGATGTACATCACATCTCTCTCCTCTTACTCAGAGGGCATTCGTTCTTCCCTTCAGCGTCACATCTCCATCAGCTCCCACAACCATAAATCAAATAAATTATATATATATATATATATATATATATATATATATATATATATATATATATATATACATACACACATTTGTGTGTGTGTGTGTGTGTAATACATGTAAATTGTTCATGTAAGGACATAATGAGGTTAAGTATCTAAAAACATCTGTAAAGAGAAGAGAAGTGTCCAGCTTAGTTCCAATATCTAGAAATGGAACTTGAAGAAATGCTGCAAAAAATAAAGACTGATGAGGGTGATATGCAAGATTTGTCGTTCCACAGCTCCATCGCTGCGTGAGAAGAAAACGAATAGAGCATCTTTCAAATTCTCGCCTCCATATTCCAGCTTCCAGGTGACGGAAAATCTGAGAAAGGTTATTATTTAAAATGAGGTTCTAAATTATGCAAATCCAAATTTGTTTCCTCACTGCTCTAGTCTATACATTTGTAATTTTTAACAATAAAACTGTCTTTACTGCTATAATTACCTTACAAGTATCTACAGTTGCATAAAAAATTATCCTTATTAAATATAAGATTTACATTTTACTAAACTAATTATATATTGCAATACAAGCATGTTTTCGCTGGAGGAGAAAAGACATTTTAGACAGGTTAATAGGAGCTGTAATGAGGGTATTTTAGTAGGGTTCCTTAATCTAAAGGGCAACAGGTAAAAGCTCAGGCAATGAATGAATATTTCACAATCATCATCTACAAAAGACTGTTCACACTAACTGTTTCAGAAAAGCAATTGTTATTTATACATGAAAACATGTCTTGTCGAAGGCCGCAGTATTCAGGTCATTTGTTGACAGGAACATTGCAAAACTTCAAAGCATTCAAAATCATGAGCATATCTCTGGAACCGAAGTTGGTGTGAACATATCTTTTAAATATAACAACTAATTTCATTTGGTACGACATCGGGTGCTGTGTACAGATAAACAGGTGGGAAAGAGTGCTGGAAGTCACAGTGGTAAAAGCAGCATCACAACGGGTCTTCCCAACTCTCTCAGAGAGCAGTCGAAGAGAAAGGCAGAAAGACACGAAAACACAAGGAAAACGGACGCGGCAGTAGCTGAAACCGGAAAGGGAAGAAAAGGCGAGAAACGAGAGGGTAGAGAACATGGAGTACTTTTTTTTTTTTAACTCCTTGGGAAAGGGAACGGTATGCGACGGCAGGGTAAACGAAAACATCGAGAGAAAAGGAGAACAGAACAGACATTGAATTGCAGGCACCAGTTTGGTAGGGTTACCCCTCTCTTCTTCTTACCGGAGCCATGGAACCACAGTTTCAGTCACATGCCTCCCCGCAGCACCAACGTCGTGCGAGAGACGACGACCTCTGGCGATTAAAGAAAAACATTTGAAGTGAGCAATGATTCAACTTGAACACAAATGACACTTACCTGGAATATCACCAGAGAATTAAAGCTTCTTATCGTATTAAGATTTGGTTTTCTCTAGCAAATAAATACTACAAAATCCCGACTTTGTGGGATGGAGGAGCCAGTTTTAGGTGCTCCCCTTTTTCTCGAATAACATAATCTACGTCTTGTCTGAGGCTCAAAACAAAAGGCCATGACTGGTTTTTGAAAATTATTCTTATCCTTTCCTTCTATGGCAAATACCTGTGTATGCATGCAACACACATATGTGTGTATGTGTGTGAACAAAAATGACGTGCAAATTATAGACATAACTATGTCAGTGCTTACGCAGAAAATGTTATTTCTTATCAAAAACTGAATCGGAATTACTGCATAAAACAAAAGTGTTTGCGACTACCGTTAGTGTATTATTAATGTCCAATGTCACCGAATCTACGTGATATGTATATAGCATATTACAGTCTAGCAATTAAATAATAAAAATGTATGGAATTAAGAGTTATAGTAATAACAAAGCAGTCTATTTCAGTGATCATCGTAATAATACATAGAGCTTTCACAGTAGACATTTTAGAGAGTGAAAATGAAATTAAAAGCTGATGCTTTTAAAGACTTGATATTACATTGTAGCTATCAAACAACGCTTCAGTAGCGGCCATTTTGACTCTCAGCTACCAAACCAACTCCTTCCTAACTCTGGATAAAAGTTCAAAATGGGAGCAGGAGACACAACGGCCTAGAATGGTTCTTAACAATTAAGTGCACAAAACATTCAAGTTCAAATCAAACAGTCATCAAATGATGTCCAAAAATAATGGCAAAGTCCAACGAGAATCTACAAGCAGCAATGCAGAAATAACATTACTTTCTAACTGCTTATGATAAACCAGGAATCCCTTCCGCACACACTGTGCAATACAGTCTTCATCGAATTTAATTTAAACACACTGCGTACTCCCCTAACTACTGGATATCAATTTCAACACAGAAAACCGAGATATGATTCCACTACACTTAAAAAAAATTGAAAAGCATTATGAAAGAATGTGTTAATACATTCAAGTATTAATCTATCTTGGTTTTGCGACATCTTAAAAGAAATTATGTAACTGACACTCAAGCATGAAAGGATTTAAATCATTACAGCAAAATGTATTTTTCATATATATATATATATATATATATATATATATATGAAATATACAGTTTGCTGTAATGATTTAAATCCTTTCATATATATATATAATATATATATATATATATATATATATATATATATATATATATATATGAATAATATCACATCGAAACCGTGATCCATTTATATATATCAATTCAAGCTACAAATGTCCTTTAATATCTAAATTCACTTTACCTCCAAATGATATATTTTCATATATGTACCGAAGGGGAATTTTTTTTTTTTTTTTTTTTTGTAGTTGATAATAATTTGAAAACATATCATTTGGGAGGTAAAGTGAATAGATATTAAAGGACATTTGTAGCTTGAATTGATATATATATATATATATATATATATATATATATATATATATATATATATATATATATATATACTTTTAGGGCATAGTTTTTCTCTAATACAATTTTCGTTAAAAGCAATTGCTTTAGTGGCATCAATAAGTTTCACTGAAATCAGCGTGGAGTTTATTGATCTCCTACAGGAAAAAGGACCAGAAGACGACATTGCCTCACTCGACGTTGAGAGTTTGTTACGAACGTTCCCGTCGAAGAAACGATCGACATCATTCTTGATCGTGTATACAGGTCCGAGAAGAACCTGCTGCCCATTTCCGAAGATGTCCTCCGAGAGATGCTGAAAGCTAGCACTACAGAAGCCCTTTCCTCTCTCATCAGGGGGGAATTATTTCGACAAGTAGACGGAGTCGCCATGGGATCCCCACTAGGGTGTTCCTCTTTGCAAATTATGTACATGGCCACCGTCGAAGAAAGGACCTTTAGAGAACATCTAAAACCTAGGATTTATGGGCGGTACATCGACGATATATTCGTCACAATAAAAGAGCCTGAAGATACCAAAAAACTAGCAGATGCTCTGAAAAGAAACTCAGTGCTCAACTTCACCACAGAGCACAGCCAGCAGAAGACTTTGCCATTTCTTGATGTCCTGGTAAAACAACAAGAAGGACAGTTTAAGACGACCGTTTATACGAAGCAACGAACGCTGGGCGTTGCTTGAACGCACGCGGGGAGTGCCCGGACGCATATAAAAGTCTGTCGTGAGTGCGTATGTCAACAGAACCTTCACACACGGAGCTCATCATGGAAAGATATACATAACGAACTCGACCGAATTCGCCAACTGCTGACAAACAACGGGTATGCAGATCAAATTATCGAAGCAGCAATAAAAAAAGAAAATGGACGAATTTTACCAACCCAACACCATGGCGAAAAAACGAGGAAAACTTGATTATTTACCATCGTGTACATTATGGGTCTGCATACAAGGAGGATTGCTGCACACTACGCGGGATAATAAACAGAGGCGTAACCCCAAAAGCCCCTTACCATAAAATAAGCCTCAGGATATATAGTAAGCCCAACCTTGTAGCAGCCTTAATAATGGGGAACAGCACCGCTCCGGGGGACCGAAGGAGATGTGCACGAATGTAGTTTACAAATTTACTTGTCCAGAGGAGGTGTGTAAACCTCACAGCCAAAACTACATCGGGCACACTACAACGACCCTTCGGAGACGTCTGCTGGCTCGTGGAAATCGGGGGGCCATCCATCAACATTACATAGATGTTCACGACGGGAATGCCATCTCTACGGGAGCTCATAGAGGGCACCCGGGTCCGTGCACAGAGAGGGCAACTGCGGTCGCCTCTTAATAACGGAAGCAGTGAGCATCGCTATTCAGAAGCCGACCTTGAACGTCCAACAAGAATCGGACCATATGCTCCCCTCCAGCAGGAGAGGGAGTGCCCGGGCCAACGGGGACCAGACAGCGCGCCCCAATGTCCACGAGAACATCGCGCCCCTTGGAAGGCATGAGAAGACAGCGTATTTTGGCGCAGCGAAAGTCAAGTAACATCCTTACTCAGGTCGCTGAGACCCCGCCAACACGAATCAGCAACCGTTAACCAACGTAGACCATTTTGGACATACATACACACACACACTCAAATTTAAATCATACACATTTATGTATAAACAGAAATTATCTCTTGTACCTTTATGCATGCTATAAAATATATACATATATTTGTACTCCCATATTTAGATTTCTATATTCATTTTCATTCCTGTATGTAATTTTGTAATTTTTATCTAAAACCAACATGTAACATATTAAATTTTAAAACATACATTTAAGGAAACTCTAGCACATGGCATTGTATCTTGAATATTTATTTAACCACTGTTTAAACTTTCACTCTTATTGTCGCAGTACATAGTCCTTATATCTTTGTAACTAAAACAACGCCCTTAAGCTGTTAATCCCTAGACTAACCAGTACCCATACCTCGAGGTCATACCTCCCACACGATGAGATAAATAGGCCGAAAGGTCAGATTGTAAGTCAGTAGTCGCTTGATAATGCCATAAGGCGAAACAGCTGTCGTGACAAAATTCAATAAATGGAAGAAGGAAGTCTGCGTATATTTCACCAGAAATTGACGAACGAGAATCGGAAAAAAACTTCGTCGGTATGAAGATACCTGCAAGAAACTTATTGATGCCACTAAAGCAATTGCTTTTAACGAAAATTATATATATATATATATATATATATATATATATATATATAGTATATATATTATATATATATATATATATATATCTACAGTTCATGCTTGAGTGTCGCTTACATCGATTCTCTTTAAGATGACGCAAAATCATGATAGATTAATACTGTATTACGACATTCTTTCATAATGCTTTTCAATTTTTTTAAGTGTAGTGGAATCATATCTCGGTTAAACAGTTGATTCATAGTACAACTGCGAGGTTTTTCTCCTGTAACGCCGTTGAGATATATATTTATATATATATATATATATATATATATATATATATATATATATATATATATACCTAATAAAAGGAGCCCATAAAACACAAAATATAGAGAGAAAAGTACTATATTTCAGACTTCTGTCTCCCTCTTCAGGTAGATGAAGAGGGAGACAGAAGTCTCTGAAATATAGTACTTTTCTCTCTATATTTTGGTGTTTTTATGGGCTCCTTTTATTAGGTATATATATATATATATATATATATATATATATATATATATATCTATATATATATATATATATATATATAGAGATATATATATATATATATATATATATACCTAATAAAAGGAGCCCATAAAACACCAAAATATAGAGAGAAAAGTACTATATTTCAGAGACTTCTGTCTCCCTCATTCAGGTAGATGAAGAGGGAGACAGCAGTCTCTGAAATATAGTACTTTTCTCTCTATATTTGGGTGTTTTATGGGCTCTTTTATTAGATGGAATTCTGTTGTAACAGAACATTTTTGTTACCAGTCAATATATATATATATATATATATATATATATATAGATGGGAGACAGAGAATATGATAAGAGGTACATTAAAATAAATGAAAGGAGTTGCAAAGAACATAAAGTAATGCTTACAGTGCACCGCATGAGGTGCACTGACGCCGCTATCCGACAAGGGGGATGTATGTATGCATATATGAGGTTTTAGTCTTCCTTTTTCACGAAGATAGATATATGAGGTTATAGTTCACAGTGTCGGCCTCCATCAGCCTTTATCGATAGCTATTTATTAACTAACGCACATAGTTTATTGTGCACTCAAAGTAAAATATAGGAAAAACACATATAAAAATAAGCAGTTCGATATTTTCATTTCTCTGTCTCTTGTTTTTTATTTTGAGTGGACTAGAAACTTTGTGCGTTAGTTAATAAACAGCTCTCGATAAGGGCCAATGGAGGCTGACACTGTTGAGCTAAAAGGATTTTCAGCTTTTCTTTTCCCTGGACTATAACTTCGCATGTATGTATGTATGTAAAGGTATAAGCACGAGGGAAAATAAACAACGGAGTTTCCGCAAGATCTTTCGACGTTCAACGTCCTTTACTTAGTTCATCTGCTAAGTAAAGGACGTTGAACGCCGTGGCTTATACCATTATTCATGGATTTATCACGTTTCAAACTTTCGTGATTCAGTTATACATGTATGTATGTATGTATGTATGTATGTATGTATGTGTATGTATGTGTATATATATATATATATATATATATATATATATATATATATATATTGTCGCTGAAGTTAAATAAGCATTTAGTGTGCCCTGACATTTTTCTGTGTATTGTCTTCATAACAGTATGATGTGCATCTTATAATGGTAAAAATGAGCACGGAATTCTTCAAGTGAGAATCTCACATGTAAGCAAAACATACTGAATTTCATTTATACATGATTTTGTGCTTCCTCTCTGTTAACAGGTTTTTTTATTGACAGCATATCATTGTGGAACATAGTGCACCGATGATTTCAGTTTTGAAATCAGAAAAGCATTAATCTTCTACATGGCAAAGGTGTCTTTAATAATATCAATTCAAATAACAATGGAAGACACAAAATACTGTATTGATTACAAAGGCACATATTTGATTCAACTGTTGATGATAATCACGTCCATTATATTACTAATATTGGTATCGCAGAACAACAGGACTACTAAGCTATATCACAGAGGAAATAAATAACAAAAGGGGGTCTTAAAAAAAGATGGCACGTGTTGGGTTTGGTGTTCTTAAAACGTCAATAAAATATACTAATACATACATACAAAAATACTCATATATCTGTGTGTGTGTTCGCGTTACAAGAGAATACATACAATTTTTATCTGTATGTAAATATATGACTGATTGATCAACATAAACCAACATTTCATTTATCGGGTTAAAAGAAAATATAATTCATTTATATGAAAATAGTACCGATCGTTCAACAAGGGAATAAAGTTTTTTTAATGAAATTTTTTCACTTTCCAGTGTCTCATATGTACACAAATTAAAACTAGTGATTATTTTGCGCAAAACTCTTTGCTTAATATAAAACAACATTCCAGGTTTTTCTGGGGTTAAAAAAGACTGCCTATACAGTTATTTGTATGTATATCAGATGACCGAGTATGATTTGATTAGAATAAATATTCTAATCAAATCATACTCGGATTTCCAGTATTAGAGATCTGTAAAGATTAGAATGCAAAACTCTTAATTCAACTACTACAATCTTCAGAACTATGTATTTTGCTTCATTCCAGTTAATAGGATGATTTGATTCCCTCATGTGTAGATATAATGCATTCGATATTTGGTCAATTCTTAGAGAATAATGATGCTATTTGATTTATTGTGCAAATGCTTTTCCAGTTTGTCCCTTTTTTTTTGCTGGGAATTTCGTATATGGAGCCAGTAACACCATGAAGGGAATAATCTTCTTTACAAACCCTCGTCAACATAAATGTGTTCTGAGTAACTTTAATGCTAAGGGTTTGGTAAAATGAAATTTCCCTAGTGATGTTTGCAGCTGCATATATTCGAAATTCACTGAAAATACAAAAATTGTGATAAAAAATATTATTCACAAACTGGAAAATCCCTTGCACAGCAAATCAAGCAGCATCAATTCTGTAAGAACTGGCCAAGTATCGAATGCCTTTTTTCTACACATGAGAGATCCAAATCATTCTAATAACTAGGGTAAAGAAAGGTACAAAATCTTGTTTCATTTAGTCAAACGCAGATAGTGTTCTAAACTTTGTGTCTTGGTCTGTTTAACCTAGGCGTTTTTACAATTAAAATATTTGTTGATAAATACAGAAAAAAGGATGAAAATTTAGGTTTATACACGTTTGATCAATTGTATGGTCACCCTTTCCTTTGTTCTTATCGTTAAATACGTAGTTCCAGTTTGTGACCAGATAACCAGACTATCCCAGTGATCTCTTTGTTTATTATTCTTCTACAATTAACCACCAGCAGGTTCTTCTATTTGTTTATCTTTTATCATTTTTCTAAACTCTCACTTGTGCTTAGATGAGTCATAAATAAACACAGAAACGCTTGGTGTATATATATATATATATATATATATATATTATATATATATATATATATATATATATATACCAGTGTGTCACCAGTTCACCTGCACGAGTCTTGAAAGCAGTTGGGTTTGGTCCCGACGTGAGTCAGAAATTTATCTCTGTGAAACATATTCTCGTGTGTTCATTATTTCAGTCATATTCATATTCACAGTGAAGGGGTAACTCCAATGAAATGCTACCAATTGACTCGCTGCTGGGTTAGTAATTTGGGTAACCTCAGGTACGGACTACTAAGTTCCAACCTCTTTTATGACTTGTGTAGGTGAATTGGTAACACCTGGCCTCGCATTTGAAAGACTTGGGTTTGGTCCTGTTGCGAGTCATAAATTTATTTCTGTGAAATACGTTCACATTTGGTCACACAACACACACACACATACATACATACATACATACATAACATATATATATATATAGATATATATATATATATATATATATATATTATATATATATATATATATATATATATATATATATATATATATATATATATATATATATAGCTGAATGATAAATATTATTGCCAAGACCAGGAAGAACGTTCTTTATTAAAGTAACTTTCGAGGTGAAAAACTTCATCATCAGGCTGAAAAAATGACAAGGATGAGAAATCACTGAAATTACAATCAAATGAATTGTCTTACTAAAATCTTCAGTGAAAAAATGTTAACAAAACATAAACGAAAAGCAAATACAAACTAAAAATTAATCATAAAATTAAGGGAACAAAAATTAAACAAACGCTAAACATAAAAATAAGGTGAAATGTAAACAAACCACCACACCCAAAGTAAAATGGCTAACGACCCACTTGTGTACCTACCATGAAATCACACGATAGCTAGTTGAACACCGGACGAGTTGTTCAATTTCATAGTAAGTACACAAGTGGGTCGTTAGCCATTTTACTATGGGTGTAAAAGTTTGTTTACATTGTTTAAGTTGTTTCTCGTAATTATGTGATTCATTTTTTAGTTTGTATTTGCTGTTCGTTTTATGTCTTGTTAGCATTTTTACTGAAGATTTTAGCTAGACATATAATTTTATCGTAATTTCTGTGATTTCTTATCCTTGTCAATTTTTCAGCTTGACGATGAGGTTTCACACCCCAAATGCTCGTTTATTTAATAAAGAATGTTCTTCCTGGTCTTGGCAATATTATTTATCATTCAGCTAAGATTTCCAAGTAGCCTCCCAATACTGAGACTAATATATATATATATATATATATATATATATATATATATATATAATATATATATATATATATATATATATATATATATAGTATGTATATATATGTGGGTCAAAACGTTCGAATTGGCTAATATTGTTGTGGGAGTTTCATATCGATTCTAATTACGAAAAACACCGAGTTCGACGGTGATTTGTAATGGTCAGAATCGATATAAAATTATTAGCCTCTCTGTCGGCCGACTTGATAACATCACTGGCCGTTCCTGATTTCGTTCCCGTCCACTGGACAGTGGTTCGATACCATGAGGGACGAAATTATTATCAACTAAAAAAAGTTCCCTTCGGTACATATATGAAAATATATCAATTCGGAGGTAGAGCGAATTAGATATTGCAGGACATTTGTAGCTCGAATGATATATATATATATACATATATATATATATATATATATATATATATATATATATAATACACACACACACACACACACATATATATATATATATAGATATATGTATGTATGTATATATATGTAGTATATGTGTATATATATATATATATATATATATATATATATATATATAATATATATATATATATATATATATATATATATATATATATATATATATATATATATAGAGAGAGAGAGAGAGAGAGAGAGAGAGAGAGAGAGAGAGAGAGAGAGAGAGATTACCATCGCAACGAATCCATACCATCATGATGATGGTTTGTGCGACGAATTTTCAATTTCCAGAGCGAAAAAGAACTCGCTTCCACAGCCAACACATGAAATTTCGGGATGATTTTCGTCAAATGAATGTAAGTGCCTTCATTTTCTTCTTAAGAATGAATCATTTAGTATTGTCTTCAAAATTTTAACTATATTTAAAATTTTTATTTATTTTTGTTATCACTCATTGACACTTGAAATATGCAAGGCAAGAAACAGCAGCCAGAAAAACATTTAAATTTAAGTTGTGAAGAATAAGCGTTACTGCAGGTAAAAGGTGACACTGAAATAATTCTTCAAACAGACCACGGTATCTAGTATACATCTAATCAGATAAGCAAACATACATAAACCACTGTAAGTCTATATCGCTCTCTTAGTAAATAATTCTAGTTATTCGTCCAATCCAAAACCATGATTGCTTTAATCAAAAGAATTGAGCTAGAACTCCAGCAATCGGTTATCAAAACATTCCCGAAGAATTATGTCAGCCTTTCTTCATCTATAACCCCAAAAGTGTCCACTACGCCACCATACTCAAAATCTAATTCATATTCATCTTCATTGTGTGTTTCCCAGGAAAATTTTAATACAGCATTTGAGAAGAACTTTTACACGTAACTATTTTTATAAAACTTTATACACGCACTTTTCTTCCTAACTTCATGTTCTTGCACAACCGACGTTTGGTTTGTAGATTATAAGTTTAAGTTGTTGTCACAATTCATGAAGTAATTCTCAAGAGAAAATTCATAATGATTCCTAAATAATTCCTTGTTGTATCCTAGGAAGAGAGTTGACTTGAAGGATTCCTTAGTCATAATGTTTTTAGTTTCAAATTATAACATACGTCGTCCTAAAAACCCTTAGAAGCTTTCGTTATGCTGGTACCGGGAGACAACTATTATTGTGACTAGTTCAGAATCTATGTGAATTTCATGATGTGATTTAATGATTTCTTACAGCTTCAACAAATGTCTTGTAAAACTGGCCTTTTCTTCACTACGTATACCTAAATATATATATATATATATATATATATATATATATGTATAATTATATATAATCTACATACATATTTTATATATATATATATATATATATATATAGTATATATTAAAAATTCAAGTGCTTAAGTATAAACAGTTTTTCCAATTACTTGTTCAACTTATATTTAAGTTTCTTCGTCTCATTACAATGTGAAGGACACACACACACACACACATTATATATATATATATATATATATATATATATATATATATATATATATATATATATATATACGTATATACATACATATCTATATATATATATATATATATATATATATATATATATATAAAGCCAATAGTCCATATACCCATTTCCTCTTCTTCTTACGAGATATTGTCAGAAATGTGTTGCATCAAATACACCAGGCAAGAGTATTACCTCATGGCGCGTTCTTTATTGCTTTATTGTTATTGGACCACAGCCCTCTGGCTTTCATATCTCCGGATAAATATCTCAGTTTTACCAGAATTTGATAATGGTGGTGGGGTGAATTCTTTTCATGTGAACTCCTCTTCCAAATCAAAACAACAAAATAAACAACATAATGAAAGATTTCATTTCCTGTAAAAGTATTAATCGAGCACATGAATTAAAAAAACTCATCAGAAACAGAATGAAAATAAAGTTGAACCGAAATGCAATGGCAATGATCCGGAAATGGCACAGGCGGCAAGATAAGAAGTGTAATCTACCTTTCTCTATTACATCAGCACAGGCTTTGCAAATAACTGAATGAGATGAACGAACAGATGCCATCATGACAGAAGCGCAATCACAGGAGTCCAGCGGGACACGCAACGCATTCCTGATAACAGGAAAACAAACTAGTATACTGCAATGACATCATTTCCAGATTATCTTTTCTTAATAGTTAAACCTTTTATATGTCAACGAGGGTACATGAACACTACTCTGTCTTTGAATGCCTTGCTATTATAGTTAAGGACAAGACAAACTCTATTAGCATAATTCAAATCTTTTACCTTGTGTCTATATTCTTAAATCATGAGTAGAGCAGAAATTAAATTTATACTGCAAAATATCATGACATTTTAAGTAAAATTAATATAAGCAAATTTTAGATTTTACTGACTCCCAAAGTGCAATGAAGTCTGTGAATTAACGAAATTCTAAATAACTAATATTTTCAATTAAGGTTGTCTCTTAATGAAACCATACAGGCCGGTATACTGGAGTTGATGTTTACCAGTGCATATGGACTTGGCAGGGAATATAATGGCATGTTGCTTTGTGAAGTTTAGTGTATTTAGCAGGGAATGGTTCTCTTGAATTTTGCGGGCTGATCTCACGACTGTAGGACATTCTGACTGATAATAACTAGAAACTGCTGAGTCAGCTGTCCCACGAGGGCATGCCATGATGGAAGCCTGCCATGTGCAACCTACAGTGCCCAGCTATTTTTCAAATGAGTTTTTCAACCCTTGTACGTATACGATACTCGGGAGTACGTTTCTTCTTCTCTCTGATGTTGGAGGAGTATGACAACGGAAGAGTTTGAAATTTAAGGCTTTTTTTTCTCTCTCGTGTGTTTGTGTTGCTTTTTGTTTGTATGATCTTCTGTTATCACAGATAACCTCTGAGTGAGCACACTTCACCTACTTTTCTTCAATCTTCGTGATAATTTTGCTTGCCCAAATTAATTTACCGTCAAATATAAAAGAACAAAAATGTGAAAAACCCGACCATAATAAAAAGCGAACGATACAATAAGAATGACATAAGATTTAAATAGAAAAGCTTACTTTAAAAGAAGTTGATGAACCGCTCCACCTAATCATCCTCCCACTATCAATCTCGAAATAAGGATTCAAAATCTAGCCTACGTCCTTTTCTAATGACCGACTGACCAGCCTCTCACCCTAATGATATCCTTAACGTTTCGAAGATTTCCTCCGGTCTCTCCAGTGGATTCAATGGAACACTGGCGAATCTACCGTGATGAGAATTTTGAATCGCCTTTTCACTTTTGAGAAGATGAGAACTTTCTTTTGCAAGCTAGGAAACACGACTGAAGAAATTCTAAGAACAAAATGAGCAACATTTCGCTGAGTAATTACCAATTCAAAATCCATATCAAGGACATTGTAAGAAAGAACACTAAGCAATCAACTACTGGAAAATTCTAAGCCAAATTGTTTCGGTTTTGTCCTCTTCTCTTGAATTACTTGTTGGACACGTATAAAATGCGTGTATACTATTTATGTATTTTTTGCTGAAAAATGGTATGTATATTTATAGCACCAAATAGTTTCATAAACTATTCTGCACAACGTTCATACGCTGATCAAACTACAGCGGATACCCAGTTGATTTGTGGTCAGCAAAAGAAAAATAATGAAAAATACAAACTGAAGCACCGGACAATATCTCAGTCAACAATAACTGGATTTTTTAGAAATTGGAATTTCATTTTAGAAGCAAGATGGCTCTAATGATAAAGAAAGGCAGATCACTAAATTCTCCAAATCACTGCAAAACCAAGAGACGAAACTCGTGTAAAGAAATACATCCAAATACAATTTGATGTCTAAGGCAACACTACCTCATTATTAGTCATAATAACTGTCAACGCCGTCCGAAGCTTCTCTTCATCTTGCTATCCAGTTTCTCTAACTTCCTCTTTTTACTCTCTTGTTTATCGAAAAAGGATATCTTAGCCGGGATTGGTCTAGTCAACTACCCGGTTATGCTTGGACTTGAAAGATATCAATACGCTGGTCATATAATAGATATATCAAGCGCAGAACTGTCTTAAAACTAGCTCACGGAATCCAGGGGCGGCTGGTTTCTGGAATAGAACTCTAGGCATTCTGTCCGGTTTGCCCACCAAGGTGTATATAGTGGGGTTGATTGTACCGCTGCTCTTGGTCTCGCCTAGCAAACTCAGCCTACACTTGAGCCACAGTAATCATGCTGGTGCCACCCCTTCTGGGGCAAGTAGGGAATAGACATTTGGAGTCTGCTCTGACTGGTGTCACTGGCTTGTGGTACCTTCCTTAGAATTTCACATAATTGTTTATTTTTGAGTCTCTTCTACCCCTGGACCCCACGACATCTCCCAGACACGTTAAACCATTCTTGGTTCTGATAAGGATATCTCAGACCCCTTATAGAACTTACACTTTAGAAAATACGGTAATAATTTGTCTCTTGTGAATTTAAATCAAAATACAAGCGTAAGAAACTTACTTTCAAAACCTCTCAGTAAAAACTTAAGATTGACAATGAACATAAGATGAAGAAGGTGAAAAGTCTTCGTGTTCGTTAGGTACCTTTTGGTTGCCACTTTGAATACATGTAAATGACATTTAAAACTTACGGGAAAATATCAGAAATATAAATGAAATTCAAAACATCACAGTGGATGCACTGATTTTAGCAAAAGCGAATACCACACGCAAGTGTGTTAAAACTGTCTAGCTCATGTTCAGCAAGCAAGAACTACAAAAATGTTCCCACAGCAAGTGAAACAAGATTCTTGAATGAAAAGCGTTGCTTTACATCCGTAGATCTATTTCAAGCTACTGTTTCCTTGATCACCTTCCCATTTGATTAAACTGGCATGATTCACAAATTATGTATAAGAAGAAGAATTGAATTTTGGCAGTTTTGTGTATGTTCATGATAAAGACAATAGGCGAGTCTGGAACATTATCATAAAATGTTACCCTTTTATCTATTTGTTATAAAAACTTTTGCATTCAATAATTTCTTCCTTATTAGTTTCCCATATCCTACACTTTGCATTGAGAAAGTTTGTCCTAAGGCTTCTTGGCTTATTCCATAAGTATATACCGTAAACTATGAATAATAATAATAATAATAATAATAATAATAATAATAATAATAATAATAATAATAATAATAATACTATGTTGCAGAGGGAAAAGGTTGGTTACTAAAGAGGAAAGGGAAATTAAAGATGGCACATAATAAGATATAGAATGTCAAAAGATCATGAAACATGCTGAGTCCCATTCAATCAAATAAAACCCAGACAACATAAGCTTATCCTCCAAACGCACGGCTGGGAAAAGATTTTAAATAATTTCTTACGTGCATCAACAAAATAAATTCGGATATGATTACTGGATAGGCAGAAGAAAATGCTAAGCTTCCCATTACTATGATAACCGTTCCACACTTGATCGACGGAAATAAGACAGGAAATAAGATGAGTGTCCTATATCATAGAAAAGGTACTACCATAAAGATCAATCTCATTTCAAAAATTGTAAGCTGTATCTGTGAGCCTGTGATGCCCGGTTTGTGAAACAAAAGATGAAAAAGTGGAAGCATAAAATAGATAAGTCCCTGAGAGCAATTGCTATTGAACTATCTATCTTGAATACATATAGATTAGTACATCCAGCTGCAATTCTACACAGTCGAATAACGTCAGTCCCTTTGTGAAATGCATTAATACTTTCGAACAATCCCCCTTGTATTCTATCATTTAACAAAATTTTTATCTTTTCATCTACTAATATCTCTACTGTCTTTTATTTCCTACTCGTATTACCGTCTGTTAATGAGCTCTGTGAGATTGTTCCCTATGAACAGCTTTCTTCTTCTGAATAATAATAATAATGTAATTTGACACTTAAGTGCTTTTGCCCACAGGGATAGGAAAACTAAGTACCACTTGATTCTGAACACCCGTACCTTAACAATTATATATATATATATATATATATATATATATATATATATATATATGTATAGTATGTATATATGTATATATATATATACGTCTTCAGTTTTTCCATTCCTCTACTCTGTTATTTTCATGTACAAATCAATTACTACTAGTGTTATTATTTATGTATTTACTAAAGTGTGAAACCCCAGTGGTCTCACTGTAGTCCTTGGTTGGGCTTCTTGTACACGTTAGCTTGAACGTAATCAATATTAATGAATGGGAGATAATTACTATTACTGAATGGAAAATAACAATCGTACAATAAATTGTTTATGATACTAATAATCTGTACCAGAAGAGAAGGAATACGTTAAGCAGGGTTGTTGAGTCCTTGGTGTGGAGTCCTATCAGGTGAATTATGTAACTGCTAATTGATTGAACCTAATCGACACAAGGTCGGGGGAGGTCAAGCCTTGCACACTTGCAAGATCCCAGATTTGAATGTAAGACATCTTTTCTCGCTCTAGTAGTTCCTCCAATAGTTCAAGTAGCTAACATCTGCAGAGGCCAGTTTTTATGACTAAAAAATATAGAATGGTACTAAATGAAGTAAAAATGTTAAACGTAAACAAATACAAATGAGTAATAAAAGCTGAAACTACAACAAAGAGTTACAACTAAAGCAGTAGTCGCTAGACATTTATTACGTCATAATAGTACTTATGTTTAGATGCTTATCCATTATATTTGTGTAGAGGCAAATCTGCAGTGTTCCTTTTATATCCCCAGAACCTTTTAGGCTAAAAGAACATAAATCTTGGTATTTTGGTAAGTTGGATTTCACTTCGGACTCTTGGGCATGTGAAACCATCTACAAGACAACAGCGCTGGCGATAAAATATCCTGTCAGAGACCATAAAACTGCCAATGGACGTGTACTGAGCTTTCTCACTATATCATGTCAAAATAGAAATTCTGTGTGATTTTGGTTGTATTTTGCTTTAATCAAGCAAAAATATATGTTATGAAAGTAATTAGAAAATGACGACTGAGTAATACTTATGAGAAAAACTTCTTGATTACAATTAAATTTTATGTTGGCATGCAAAACGCTTGCATAAAATTACATTTTGCATTTTGCTTTAGTATCCAAGAGCGCCTCCCGTCCCTCCGATATGCAAGTGTGAGAAGGCCCATCTTGTACCTGTCATGTTTAGGAGTCGCTGTTCAATGAACGTGCAACACCTTCCTGTAAAGAGGGGAGGAATTGCCCTGTCTTTAGAGTCGCCCATTTCCTTTCTTTTTATCCCACAACCTTATCGCTTTTCATCGCTGTCACTATGGCGGCTGTGTTCCTTGGGCGCAACAACACATCAACAAGTTACACATGGTTTTCAATTATGAAATAAAAGCTGGCGCAGTTTTATTTGTTTACCATCCTCATCTCTCTTCAAAAACATTTTTGCAAGTTTTCTTTAAACTGTTTTTCTGTGACCCTGATGCAAGAACAGGTAATCGCTTTTATAAGTTTCTGTACTTCCTTCACAGTATGCGTTTTTATGGTACGAAAAATATACTATTAAAAAAGATTAACACAGGTACAATAACCCACTGAGATCTGCGATATATGTGGTATTTCGAGCTCTCATATGCTCCTTGCACCTAAACATTGCAGCCTCACTATATGTCTGGTCGTCGTCCTTTGCCACATCAGAAAATAAATAAATTTTATTAAGCATCGTAGTTATGTCCGTAAAGTAATTTAATTATTTCTGAACATTTAGTTTCATAAGAAATTGTCCTTACGAATACACTAACATACCGAAATATTCAGCTATCAATCTCTAGTCCGGTTTCTTACAGAAAAAGCGTGGTTAAACACTCTGAAAAAGAGGTTCTTTATGAAGTAAGCATTTGGCCTTTATCCTATTTCCATTTTGCTAAATTTACCCTCTAAGCACATTTGAATAAGTCGTTAGGTTTATGAAATGGTTAGCAAATAGATTTCCTTTATGTTTCTCAAAGGGTGTAAGATTTAGCACTCGCTCTGATTTTACTAAGGTAATTACAGCGACCAAGTTTAGGAGAAAAATCACTGAAGCTGTAGAAAATTTGGGGCACCTTATGAGGAGTCAGTTTATGTTAAATGTTTGAACTTCATGCATATTATATATATCATACACACACACACACACACACACACACACATCACACACACACACACACACACACACACACACACACATATATATATATATATATATATATATATATATAGTATATATATGTATATATATATATAAAATCATCATCATCACCATCGACTCGGACTCTAGGTACGAACAGCAAAAATAATTCAGTCCATCTCTTCACACAAAACGATACCATATTTATTTAAAGGCAGCATTACATCAGAGCCTTGAAATGAAATCTCCACAAAACATTTTTGCTTCTTCCATTCAGACATTCTTAATAATCATAATCAAAAGGAAACACTATATTCATTATAAAGACCCCATTGCTAGAATAAATTCTAAACCCCTTCTCAATCAATACAGAGCTCGTAATTACAGCCTAAGGCTTTGTTCCTTCTTTTGGGTGCTTGTTAGTCTTTATATTCCCCTTTCGAAGCGTCTGATCGTAATAAAAGTATCATCTGGTGACCATCCTTGAATTTTTCGTTATTTGCTTTCTAGATTATCTAAGTTCTAGTTAATCTGAATCATTTCTTATGAATGATGAGTGAAATATTTTCCTAAAACTAAGTAACGTAATTATTTAGATTGGAGTATTTCTAATGCTGTTTTCTGTTTAAACAATCTTGAAATTACAGTTCAGAATTTATTGAATACTAGACCAGAATACAACACTGTAATTTGAGAAACTCTTTAAAGGATTTCTCATACAGGGGCAACCTACGACCTGCGGCATTCCGCTAGCAGCCTTCGAACCTGTTTGACTTTATACTGACGCAAAATATCACTTAGTAAAAATATATTAAAATAATCATTTCAATCAACATTTGGTGCTTATAGGTTTATATTGTATGTCAGTACCTCAATACACTTGGTATATTGAGAAAAGAGCCTGTTTATTTATCGATTTTTTTTTCTGTGGCGGGGTAGTTTTGAGGATATATATATATATCTATATAATATATATATATATATATATATTTATACTGATATATAT
>NC_087212.1:76949800-76984800 GCF_015104395.2 Macrobrachium nipponense | reverse complement strand
GACAAAAATCAATATAACTGGGGCCGAATGAATGCTACAGAATTTTTTTTAGCACAGCACTGTTTACAGGATGTTGCACAAAGCATACTGTATACAATATCCCTTCCACAATCCCCATTCCCCGGTAGACACTAAGAAAGCCCGAGGAGAAATATCTATTGTGATAAGATGTACATCAACTTAAGTTTTGCTATTTCTCAGACTTTCCATGCGCAAAAAAAGTGTATATATATATATATATATATATATATATACATATAAATATACATATATATATATATATATATATATATATATTATATATATTATATAGATATATATATATATATATATATATATATATATATATATATATATATATACACACAAACACATATATATGTGTGTGTATATAGATAGATAGAGATATATATATATATCTATATATATATATATATATATATATATATAATATATATATATCATATTCATATTCATATATCATATCATATATATATACATATAATGTATATATATACATATATATATATTTATATATATAATATATATATATATATATATAATTATAAAAACTGTAATGCAACGTATCTAATAAGTACAAGATTTGTCACTCGAGTACGGAAGGTTGTCCATTAATTAAGATGATTCATCTCCAGGATAATAATAGACGTTTTAATGCTGTTCATAGCGTGAAACGATATATCTCGAGCGAGATGACAAATCTCACGACTAAGACTATTCTAAGAGGATGATGAATCTTATTAGCCGAGAGATTCCGTCACTTTTTATCATGATCTGTCCAATGGCTCGGATGTTTCTCTTAGGCACGAACAATTATACGATGAAAATTGGCAGAGACAATTAAAGTGATTTCATTCATTTCACAGCCATTAATAACCATAAGAAATGCCGATATCGGCCTCTTACTCATGTTACGAAACTATAATATCAAAAGTGGTTCACCTTCAGCTCGACAATATCTTCGCTCTCAAATTCAGATGATGAGAATATGAGAGTCCCTCGATGGACGACATAAAAGCTGAGCAGAAATAGCTTCCCGGATAAATGAGGAAAGAAAGAAAACCTACTTTATGCTCCACTTCATAACCAATTGTGAGCAGGATGGATTATTTATATATGTATGTAAGTATTCATGAACATAATAAGCATGGATTGTGGATAGATTATAGAATTTAGGCCAAAGGCCAAGCTCTGAAAAAGAAATGGACAGTAAGAGGGTCTGAATGGCGTAACAGAAGGAAAACCTAAAAGCAGCTGCACTGTGAAACAATTGTTAGAGAGGTGGAAAGTCGGATGGAATAAAGAGAATATGACCGGAGGTACAGACAAAAGAAGGAAAGAGGTTGCAAAGAATCCTTAAGCAATGCCTACAGTGCGCCGCGTGAAGTGCACTGACAACACTAACCCCTACGGTAGCAATAAGCATGAAAGCACATCAGGTTCTACGAATTTAAATATGTAAATATATATATAATATATATATATTATATATTAAATTATTATATATATAATATATAATATATCTATATATATATATATAATATATATATAGAGAGAGAGAGAGATAGAGAGAGAGAGAGAGAGAGAGAGAGAGAGAGAGAGAGAGAGAGAGAGAGAGAGAGAACATCCGAGTAGATTTATACCTATGGCATGCACGCTTATTTACATATTATGTATCTGAAGTCATCAAGGTTATTATTTTCCCTAGACAAAATATTTGGAAAATAGTTTGTTTGAGGGAAGCATTACATCAAATGTCTGCACTAAAGAGTAGCAGCAGTTAACAACTGATCCCTGAGAATATTTTAATATATGGTAGGTATAACAATCCCTACCAAAAGCATCAATTTCCTGTATTGAAATGGCAAATGCAAAACTGCAAAACAAAAGGATAGTAATATGCTATATGCGTGCGCAACTCCTTCCCCTGAACTTTGCAATCCTAAAAATTAAATAAATAAATAAAAACTGAAGCACTACAACATGAAAGGAATCTTACGTTATTTTCATATATGAGTGCCAATGCTTATTTGATTTGATATTAAAGTTTACCCTGATGCCCTGGCACTGGAACCGTTTTGTTATTCAGTACGGTGATGAGGTAGGTAAGAGGGTAAAATTGTAATAAGTTAGTTACTAATAATCTACAAAATATATGAAAATTGTTAAATATCAAATAATTAATAATGTTACCATCTTTTAAAAAGTCCGTTATATTTCAACATCGTCACTATTTTAAATCTCTTCTAAAGAGCCTGAAATATAATGTAGCCTTTTCTTATCTACACACTTGGAACAGTCAACAAATATGTTTTCCAGAGTAATGGGGTTATCACAAAAGATCTAACACAGGTTGTCCATCACTCTCCAAGAAGAAAGTGCGTGTTACCTGGGTATGACCTATCCTCATTCTGCTCTGGCTCTTAAAAAGTCCACGATTTCTCGGGCAGATTTTAAGATATTGCCAGTTCTTCCCAGAGAAAGAATTCCATTTGTTTCGCCATTTTTTTTAAAATATAAGACTACATAGTATATAGGACGAAGATTGTCAATGCTGTCCAATTTTGTCATAAATATCACTTCCACATAATATGCTTGCTCATTATTTCTGATGTCAACATGGGCTGGGACCCAACGAAACTGGTGATTTGTAAAGGGATCTAAGCCAACAGACCCATCCTTGGATACTGAATAGTTGGATGAAAAGGGCTGAATTGCCAAATGGCTGTGGAGACATTAAAGGAATTTAAGTAAACAGTGAGAGCGCTAACGTCCGTTTTGTTCACAAGTTTTAGATTTTATTATGGTTGTCAATTCAGCTACAAAAGCTTCAGCATTCCTGGAAAATATTAAGCTACATGGGACTTACCATCATACGCAACCACAATTTTAGTATAATCTGATGGAGTCTTCATAAATTTTGTCATGGAATACGAATTATGATTTGTTGCTTGCTGATTTTAAGCACCTTAGGCTCGTTAATAATTAACGCTCGTATGCCAAAATATTGTTAGCTGATATATACAGGTAGCATGGATAGGATACTCAAGAAGAAAGTGAGATAATAAGACAAGTAATAAAACCTAAGGGCGGAAGGAATACAAGGACTTCTGGCATAGTGCAAGTGTTGTTCTACAGGGAAGTAACTGAAGTGAAGAGAGAAGGATTAATGGACAATTGAGCCTACAGGATGGAAATGGTGAGGTACTATGAGAAGTGGGAAGTGAGTGTTGTCCTAGGTCGAAGGGGAGCATTTTGAAGATTTACTGAATGGGGAGGATAGAAGAGCTAAATGATATAGAAAAGGAAATTACTGGTGAAGATAAGAAGAGGGCAATGAAGACACCTGTAGGTGAAAGGATTAAAAAGAAGACAGGGATGACAAAAGTTACTGGGTGGCTGAAGAAGGAACAGGTAAGAAAAGCACTTGTTCAGTTTTATAAAGAGAAAGTTGATAGAACTGACTGTATGACTTATTGGGGTTGCAACATAATAGATCAAATAATGTGGATGTTATGATTTTAAATGAAGAGTGGGGGTTTTAGGCCTTGGAAAGGGGGTATGGATCAAGTGTCAAATTATGTGAGAAATTTAAAAGCAAAGGGACAGCTATATGCGCCACGCATGGATATAGATAAAGTTTAAAACAGAACCGAGAGAGGTAAATCTAAAGGTGTTGAGGATGTATAGTGAAGAAGGTAAGTTTTGAGAGTGACTAAGCGTTTATACAATGGAAGTAAGCGTACTACGTTTGAAAATAAAGGAAGCCGACAACTTGGCAAGGAATGATAAATACTCTTTAAGACTCGTAGTCATTGAATGTTACTCAAACTAGAAAGACTTTTCCCAAGAAAAGCTACTAACGTCAGTGAAATTTATCGTTAATCACAACCACAAGGAGATTCTACCAAAAAATTAGCATCAATGAAAAATTTTCGTCATAAAGGAAAAGCGAACTTCACTCACAACTAGCAAGGCTCCTCCTAGCAACTTACATCGATCATCACTTACTAATAGCAATGTTCTTCCTAGCAACTTACATCGATGATCACCCACAACTAGCAAGACTTTTGCTAGCAACTTACATCTTATGACGATCATAATTCCCCAACAAGATATCTGGAGGAGACTTCATATTATTATCACCGCGATTCGTAACAGACGAAACGCTTAATGAAGCGAGCTATCGTCTTGTGAAGTTGTGGCGCTTTAGAACTTATTGAATCTGCGGCACCTAAATGCGATCTAATTAGGAGATGACTTGCCTCTAATTACCGAGCTGACATTCAATGGGATTATCACTCCTCACAAGGAATCGCTTTTCTTTCTATTTCTGTTTGCCTGCATCACGTCATTCAGTCGCGAAGTCATTGAACTGATAATGAGTTTTCCAGTCTATATGTGAATTCCCTTGAACGAAATAAGTAGGGATAGATTGATATCGCTATAGTCTGCATTCCTGAAGTTATTCTGTAAATTGCAAATAACTATTATCATAATGGTTGGTAGTTGCCAACAAAAGGGTTTAATCCTGTTGTAAATCCTGCATTTCTTCTTCCAACACAAAGCAAACATTATGATGAAAATCAAGCTTAACTTTTAAACGCTACAGTCTAATAGTACGCCTTAATGGGCAATGAACAGAAGAAGGATATTAAAAACATCAACAGTAGAAACAATAACAGCGACAAGAAACAAAGTCAAATGAATTTATTATCTCCAACTGAAACTACAGTTTCCAAGTATATGATATATCAAACAGCAATATATTACTTTAGATATTGTCTTAAATATCAGTTAGCCAGACAGAGAATGAACAAACAGACAAGGGGAACACATAAATAACTTCAGGCCAATATCGATGGGAAACAGTCACAATCTGAAAGATCTGATGAAAAGGGGACTCCTTAATTCATAGACTAAAACAAATGATTAATAGAAGAAGAAAAAGAAGAAGAAGAAGAAGAATCGACTTACGTTTCCTTAATCTCATCGGAGATCCTTCTCTTGAGAGTCTTATCCAAGGACGAATGGATGGTTCGGATATGACCCAATATATTCGGCTGGTTGTGCGGATCCGAACTCATGTTTCCTTGGTTGGATTAGCTGACGTTGCGGTTCGGGTGGTGATGGAAACTATAACACCATCATTCCGTTTAAGGATCACTTTATTCTCCTCTATTTTTGACGTTTTTATTCACCGAAGACTAAACAACCATAATTCTGTCCGGTTTACGTAGAAACCCCCGGCAAGTAACTCAAACAGGTTTTCATTTATATTTTCGTTTAATTTCCAAATTGCACTGATAGCGAACTAATCTTTCAAAATACTTTCATAAAACTTTACTGCTTTCCTGCAGCCACTTATTTTCTCATGATTAATGCTGAAAGGTTATGGCTCACTGATACTTCCCTTATACAAAAATATAATAATATTATTACGATTATCTTCTAGTCATGATGAAGCCATAGGTGAATATACTTTCACTTCACTATTCAAATATACATTTTTCCATTGTGTAGGGTATCGGCTACAGCATCTATCAATACAGAACACTATTTACGACAATGAAAACGGAGTAAGAGTGTGTAGAATTGTAGTTGTTTATAGCCTATACATCACGTCATAAAGCACGATTTTGTTGTAAAACCATACTGCAAGTAATACTAATACGTAACAAGCCATTAACTGCACTGCTTTATTACGCGGCAGAATGCCCGTATGTAATATAAAGAAGAGAGAGAGAGTTGAAAATACGGTGCCATGGAGCAGACTACAAACAGTCGCCTCAGTAAAAGGACTAAAAGAAGATAAGAAAGACAGTTTTCTCTTTTGACTTCTTTAGACCTTTTACTCTGTTGTATGTATTTCACGTTTATGTTTTTTTTTTACGTTTTAGTAAAGAATATCACTGTCACTTGCAATTAAGTAATCATGCATAATGAGAGAGAGAGAGAGAGAGAGAGAGAGAGAGAGAGACTAACTCTTCTCACTTATCATTCTCATTATTTTCTTATTACTTGTATTTTTGCCATAACAATAAATTTTCACTGCTAAGATGTCAACACCCCACCCCCCCCCAAAAAAAAAAAAATGACAACGCAAGTAAGGAGAGAAGGAAAAACAGTGAGAGAGAGACCTAACTCTCTTTTTCACTTATCAGTTCTCATTATTTTTTATTACTTGGTATTTTGCCATACAATAATTTTCACTGCTAAGATGTCAAACCCCCCCCCCCAAAAAAAAAAAAAAAATGACAACGCAAGTAAGGTAGAGCAGGAAAAAACATTGAGAGAGAGAGAGAGAGAGAAGAGAGAGAGAGAGAGAGAGAGAGAGAGCTTTCGCAATGTTATTAGCTTAAAAGCAAGATGTCACTTAAAACATCATACACCGCTTTGCTTATCGTTTTTAACTGTCTGATATGGATACATCATCAGTTTGATAGTGTCTCGTAGAAGGTGCATGCATGGGTTGGCAGACAATCACATGTCATTGTGATTTTTTTGCTTTTTAATCACTGATTGACATAGGGTCATAAACATATTTTTCTCTAGTTGGCTACATCCAGAAAATATTAATACACTCAAAAACATCTCTAGTTGGCTACATCCAGAGAGTATTAATACACTCAAAAACAAAGAGCATTTTCCATCTTTGTCTATACTCTGTTTTTTTTCATCTGTCCATCCGCCTGTGTGGTTTTTGTATGGTAACACTGCGTCCCGGGCTTTAAATAGTTGCGCTACGTGTAAGTTTTAGGTAAATAAAAGGATATCTGGGTGTACATTTGCAACTGAAAAATGTTTTAATAATTTACTGTATGCGAATTACACCATTAATATTCGAAATAGGTTATTGTTATTATTGTTGAATGTAAACTTCCTTTTCGGGGTGGCGAATGGAACAGCCAGACGCAGTGGCGGGAAAATTGCTTCTCTCGCTGTTCACTACGGCAAGATGTCAACGTATTACTTCATTATACGTAAGTATATCAGTATGTACTGTTAATTTTTATAAAGTACGTTTCAGCCAGATACGATATGACGTAACTTGGTTTAGCATCTGTTTGATGGAATTTGCGTCTGGCTGTTCCATTCGCCACCCCGAAAAGGCAGCTTACATTCGACAATAATAACAATATCCTATTTCGAATATTAACGGTGTAATTCGCATACAGTAAATTATTAAAACACTTTTCAGTTGCAAATGTACAACCATATATCCTTTATTTACCTAAAACTTACACAGCGTAACTATTTCAAGTCCGGGACGCAGTGTTACCATACAAAAACACCACTGGCGGATGGACAGATGAAAAAAAACAGAGTATAGTTGCATGATCAGTCACTTTTTTTAAAGGTTTGTTAGAGTGTTCGCTATACACGGTACTTTATCCGGATCACTTGCCTTTTGTTGCAGTGTCTGCATCATTGCAGGTACTGTTATTGCTGTGGTTTGTGCTACATATGCTGCGTATGCCTGCACCTCATTCGAGGAGGGCCAGGAAGGTGCTAACCATTCAGAGAAGCTTGAAATCATCAGGAGAATTGAGGCAGGATAGTTTATAGCATGTATCATGGAAGAGTGCGGCATTGTCAAAAGGCCATCAAGAGGACACTGAACAGTTAACCTTGATCTGGTTTCATCAACAGAGGGCTGCTGGCGTGCAATGCATTCAGTGCTGAGTTGAAGGCTGCAGCTACAAAGTTTACATGCGGACTTTAAGATGTCCGAAGGTTGGCTGTTTCTTTTACGAAGCTTTGGATGCTTCCAAGGAGAGAACACAAGAATTTTGTCAAATGTTGTAAGACTTGATGAGAAAAGAAGGCCTTTTTAAGGCAAATCTAGAATGCTGATGAAATTGGTCCATTCTGTCGTTCCTTTCCCACTAACTGATGAGAAGGAAAAGATTTTACCCAGTCGAAAGCTTTCTAATTAACATGTCTCCTTTGTTCAGTGAAAGTGCTACTAGTAGCCACAGTTGCAAGCCAGTGGTAGCTGGACATGAAAAGCATCCCATGCCCTGTGTAGGTTGATGGAAAGGCTCCCAGTAATCTGGTATCATTCAGTGAAGGCTTAATTCACCTCCAAGTTCGTAACCTAGTAGTTCCATAATCACTTTTGTAAAGAGGTTGTTCATATCAGACAACAGACTTCGGCATTGCTAGACTTCGAGTGAAGACTTTGCTTCTCATGGACAATGTGCCTTTACATCCTAATGCAACCAAGATGGTTGGTGACAAAAGGTCATATTAGTAATTTATTTGCTTACCAATACAACTGCACTCATTCAGCCAACGGGCCAAGAGGTTGCTGTTGCAATGAAATGACTATATGGGAGGAGGTTCCTGGAGGAGGAGATGACTTGGATACACAGGGAGAATGGACACTGGAGAAATTTTGAAGCTTTCACTGAAGTCTACTACTTACCTTTCCTTAGGGCTATTTTTTATTAGCATTCCTTTTAGTGTGTCATTATTAACGCCAACCTAAAAGGAATGCTAATAAAAAATAGCCCCAGGAGAGCAACAATATGATATATAAAATTCCATGTTTGGATTGCCCCTCGTTTTATATCAGCCAATCTAGCAAGGATTTAGAAATAAGTTATTACAGCTTAAGTATTCTGTTAAAACAGGGCAAACGTCCAATGCAATATTCATTCAATTGGAAATAACCACAGAATAAATTGGTAAGGCAATTAAGCAATTGCAAGATCAAAGATATCTTTCTATGAAATCTTTTAGAGTCTGCTATTATAAAACTTACTTCCAATTGTAATTTTGATATTAGCTCTGGCTTGTAATATCTCTACCCTTGTATAAGTAACATGTTTAAGAATGATCTTTAAGATAAAATCACAGACTTAATAACAAATTAGTTACCTTACACATACTTTCTTTGTATGTACATGTTTAATATATTTTTTGTGAATAAGTTTAACTTGCGAAAAAGGTTTTATTATTAACCAAAATGAAATTTTGTGTGGTCAGTTACCGCCCCATACAATCTCTTAATTGTCTTGTCCCTGCTCCTGAGCAGTTGGACTTTACCTTTTGTAAACTTCTTAAATTATACCCCTGTTTTACGAAGATTACTAATTCTCCAAGTGGGTTGGATTCTAGGTGGACTTAGCTTCATATAATTGGCAGCCTGCTAAGTAAACGACATTGAGTCAAAAGGACTCACAGTACTCCTTCGTTTAACTTTCCTTTGTGGCTTTTGCCTCTATATATATATATATATATAATATATATATATATATAATTATATGACTATATAATTATATATATACACACAGATGCGAGTGTATATATAACATTGGCAACCGAGGGGAAACGAAGATGGCTCCTCGAAAAAAGGCTTAATTTGTAGATCATACATTGCAAAAATCGCACGTTGGGAATGGAATAAATATAAAAAGATAGAAAAGGAAAGCTGTATCAAAATGAGTCCCGTAGATACATGTACAGGCAGGAAGACGAATGCCAAAGATGTCACTTGAGAAAGGAGGAGAGAGAGAGGGTGAGAGAGAGAAAAGAGAGAGAGAGAGAGAAAGTTTTGAACGGTGAGCGTCAACATCTTTAAGGGGATGTTCAGTAGGCCGAGCATGAAATCCTCTTCTCCGGCCCTAATGACGAGACTCATGACACCAAGTGGCTTATCAAACTAGTTGAACTTTTTCTCTTTATTTTATACAGGGGCAGGAAAGGCTGGGGCTGTAAGCAGGAGGACTAGAGAACTAGAGGGAATCATTGCTTTAAAGGGACTCATTAATGACGTAGGGAGATGGGATGAGCAGAAGGGCAAATAATTCAACTAACGATTGAGTGCAGGGATAAAGCCTGGCCGAGTCTTGTCTTTTATTCTTTTCTATATATTTATTGGGATCTCTCTCTCTCTCTCTCTCTTCCGTCTCTCTCTCTCTGTCTCTTCTCTCGTCTCTCTCTATATATTATGTATATATTTAATATATATATATATTATAATTAAAAATATATATGTATATATCTGCCTTGAAGTATATTATACCTGCCTTTGATTATATTATATCTAACGCCTTGATACTGACTGGAACAGCCATTTTGATACGTATTAACTCAGCAGGGCAATAAATCTTGGTTTTATTTTTATTTTAAGCATGTAAAACAGGCATTAGTACATTGCACACACAATCAAACAAACACACACGACGCATATATGTATGCACGCACACAAACACACATACACACACACACACACACACACACACAAAGAGTGTCTCTTTGAAGCCCTTTTGAAGATAAATCCTTGAAACAAATGTCGATCGACTAGACCAGAAGTTAAGGTGGAATTTTATAAACATTTAAGGAAATAATAAATGTATTTTAGGGAAACGAGTTTATTTCCACCCAATTTAAATATAGTTATCTTGGATACAAATACTGTGTAAGAGAGTGAGGAGATATCTTCATCTACGTAAGTAAGCTATGAAAGCAAATTGTTCCCGTTGAAGAGGTAAAAGTCACACACACACACACACACACACACACACACACACACACACACACACACACACACACAACATATATATATATACATATTCATATATATATATATATATAATATATATATATATATATACATACATACATATAAAAACAATACATACATACTACATACATACACATCATACATACATATATATATATATATATATATATTATATATATATATATATATATATATATATATAAAGTAATTTCGGTGGTCTGGCTACCACCCTTAGCAAGCATTCACTGCTTGCTAAGATACTTGAGACGTATCTTGTTTTGACTGAAGAATTTACTTACATATTATACATATATATGTGAGTATGGAAAAAGACCCCATTTCGACTCAACCTCAACACCTCACAGGCGATAAACCCCACAAGCTTGCCTTTATCTTAAACTCATGTACGTTGGCCATTAACGACTCCATGGGAAAAAAACCACCAAATATTTCACTCTAGTTCAGAAAGAACCCCAAAATGGCTCATGAATAACTCTTTGGTTAAGAGAACCGTGGTTTCGCTCGACCCTTTGAAAATACCCAACCCCATTTTGTCTCAAGATATACTACTCTATCGGATGATAAATAAATAAAAAAAAAAATAAAATTTCACGACACCTTGAAAATAGCCAACCCCATTTTGGCTCAAGATATACTCTACGGATGATAAAACGCACCATTTCATTGTTCAATTACGTAAGGCGTAGAATTTAGTCTCCGAAAACTGAATGAAGTTCGAAAGAATTTTTGTTTTGTTTTTTATCGGGAATGTTTAGTTAGCAAATTCGTTGTTTAAATCATGAGTAGCAATCCCGCTCTCTCCCACTTGTATGGCGTTCCAAAGGCTTTGTCATATATTATTTAAACATTATTCAGAATACTAGCAGCTTTTCATATCTTATTTATATCATTACTTTATATATGTACAATATATATTAAATTAAATACATACATACCTACATACATACATACATCATACATACATATATATATATACTATATATATATATATATATATATATATATATATATATATATATATATAATATTATATATTATAAGACTTATATTTTAGAGGTCATATATTGGATTTAATTCAAAGCTGATTTGCGGAAGTGGGTGATACCTGCATCCATGTTATGTACAAATAAAAAATAAAAATAAAAAGATATTTCCCGAGATTTTTTCTTTTATTTAATATGTAAATTATATTGTTTTAAAACGTTCTAGTTTTTTTCGTCTGACTTTTTCAAGTTGCACCAGTGGAGTCGACGCGTCAAAAACGATTATGAAAATACCGAAGATGTCTTCGTTTTGAAGTCTGTCTTGAATCGTAATTTGAGTGATTTTTTTTAGTAATATTTATGTTTTTGTAAGATTCAAAGTTTATTTGGTGGGATCAGACATGTTAAAACGTCTGCCAGCATCGATCAATCTTCTGGATTTTTCTTTCATATGATTAAAGCTACACGTATAACATTTTTCCAAGGCCGTTGATTCTCTCTCGGAAAATTCCGCAGTTGCGTCTTCCCGAAGTCGGGAGCGAAGAAGAGAGACGGGAGTCGGAGGAGCCTCTAAAGCCTGCTATAGATTCTGGATCCTGATGACTTGGACTGGCTTTCCCAGGAATCTGAAGAAGAGAGAAGGAATCGGAGGAGCCTCTAAAGCCTGCTATAGATTCTTGATCCTGATGACTTTGGGGAACTGGCTTTCCCAGGAATCTGAAGAAGAGAGAAGGAATCGGAGGAGCCTCCAAATCTTGCTATAGATTCTGGATCCTGAAGACTTTGGGGGACTGGCTTTCCCAGGAATTTGAAGAAGAGAGACGGGACTGGGAGCTCTTCGTGATCCTGAAGCCTCCGAAACCTGGTTTCCCCAGTTTTGTAGAATACGCGTCATATCCTGAGACTAACGCTTGTTCGACCACCTTCAACTGTATACAACAAAGATGGCTATAAATTATCTAGTTGTACTTGTATGTGCAGTGCTTGCAATGTTTATTAACAACCTTGTCAGTTGTGTACAGGAGGGACTTGTTTCCCTTTATAATTTATATTTTGGACGGGACGCCACCGTGACTTTGATGCGGATCGATGAGGCATTGGTTTGCGAGAGACCAGTCGTCACCCCTGCAAACACCGCCGGTTGGTTGACAGGAGGAATTCCTCTTGTTGCCGTTGTCGCTGGCGGAGCAGCTTGTCTGACCTCTCTCGCACTCGCCGCTTGGAAGATCCGACGTCACGAGGCGACCCGGAAACAACTGTTGGAAGACCTGATAAGCAAGAACGAAGAATTGGATGCAGAACTGAAGCGCAGGGATCAGCTAGTCCAAGACTTGTTGGCTGATGGAGAGCGTTTTAAGGAAGACAATTATGTTCTGGAAGGAAAGTTACTGGACGTGGAAAGGCTCCTCGGAGAAAGTAGGCTCAGCAAAGAAGATTTAAAGATGACTTATGACTCTATGATTCTGGATAAGGAACGCAAAATTGAAGAGTTGTTGGCTAAGGAAGAAAAATATAAGGAAGATTGTGCTCATCTGAAAAGAAAACTACTCGACGCCCTTAGCAACAACAAGGAAATGGAAAGACAGCTGAAGGAAGCGGCAGAACTCGCAATTTATCGTCAAAATCTAATTGAAGGAAGAGATGAACAACTCCAGGCTTTGCTGGCTAAGGAAGACGAAGTTAAAGAGGCCTGTGATCATCTAGAGAGAAATCTGCTTGAGGCCCTCAGCAGAAACAAGGACATGGAAACGCTCTTGGAGGAAAAAGAGCGTGAAAAGAAAGAATCAAATAATCTTTTTGACAACCTGATTGAGCAGAAGGATCGTCTGATCACAGATTTGTTGGTGCAGGAAGGTGAAATGAAGGAGTCCTGTGAGCTTTTGGAAGAAAAATTACTTAACTCTGTCAAAAGCAAGATGGACATGCAACAGCACCTGAAGGAGAAGGAGGAACAGCTCACAACTTGTCAAACTGAGATTGAGGGAAAGGATGAAAAAATACAGGCTTTGTTGTCCAAAGAAGATGAAATGCATGAGGCCTGTGAGCTTTTAAAACAAAAATTACATAATGCCCTTAGTAACAATGAGGACATGGAAAGGCTGTTGAAGGAGAAGGAGGATGAAAAGACTGAGTTGGTAGTTTATTGTGAAACTCAAATTGAGGAGATGGAAAAGGTCCTCAAGATGGAGAAAGACCAAAACTTGGAGCTGACAAATATCTACGAAAAAAGGATTGAGGACCTTTACGTTCATATCAAAGATTTGTTAGCAGAAGAAGGTAAGCTTAAAGAAGAAAAGGGCCATTTGGCTGAAAGTCTGGAAGATGCCCTTAGGAACATGAAGGAGATGGAAAGGGTCCTCAAGATGGAGAAAGACCAAAACTTGGAGATGACAAATATCTCCGAAAAAAGGATTGAGGACCTTTACGTTCACATCAAAGATTTGTTAGCAGAAGAAGGTAAGCTTAAAGAAGAAAAGGGGCATTTGGCAGAAAGACTGGAAGATTCACTTAGGAACGTGAAGGAGATGGAAAAGGTCCTCAAGAGGGAGAAAGAACAAAACCTAGAGCTAAAAAATATCTATGAAAAAAGGATTGAAGACCTTTACCTTCATATCAAAGGTTTGTTGGCGGAAGGGGGAAGGCTTAAGGAAGAAAAAGAGTATTTGGCAGAACAACTGGGAGACACCCTAAATACAGTGGAGGAACTGGAAAAGTTCCTGAAGAAAGAAAAAGAAGAAAAGCTTGAGCTGACAAATACTTATGAAGAAATGGTTGAGGACTTGTTTGATTCCTACAAAGATTTGTTGGCGAAAGAAGTTGCACTAAAGGAAGAAAAGGAGGTATTGGAAAAAAAACTCAAGGACTTGCTGGTCAAAGAAGAAAAACTGAAAAAGAGTAAAGAGTCCTTGGAAGATAAATTAGAAGAGGCCCTCTGTTGCAGTCACCAAATGGAGAAGTTGTGGAAAGAAGAACAAGAGTTGAAACTAACAATGGAAATTAAGTGGCAACAGGCAATGAAGGAAAAGGAAGAAGTACTGAATGTGTGGAGGCAAAAATCTGAGGAATCTGATTTGAAAGAAAGAATGAGAGAGAGGACTGAGAAACAGAACATAGAGAAGCTGCAAGAGCTCACAGAAAAATGTGAAGAGTTACAAAAGAAATATCAGGAAGAAAAAGAGTATTTGACAGAAAAACTGGGAGATACCCTAAATACAGTGGAGGAACTGGAAAAGCTCCTGAAAAAAGAAAAAGATGAGAAGCTTGAGCTGACAATTGGTTATGAAGAAACGGTCGAGGATGTGTTTGTTTCCTTCAAAGAACTCACAGAAAAATGTGAAGATTTACAAAAGAAATGTCAGGCAGCGGAGGAAGATAAGGCAAAGGAAGAACTACGCAACAGAGAATGGCAAAGAAAGCAGGCAGAAGCTCTGAGGAGGCAAGATAAATTCTTATTGATGAGGCTTTTTAATGGAATTACTCACAGAAATAACCTGTTAGAAAATACAGGAAAGGAAGAGGGTGGGAGAAATGAACAAGAAAATGTAAGTCACCAGGAGTACTGCTGTGACCAAGACGAGAAAAGAGGATACTTAAAAAATCAGTGGTCAGCCGTAAATAATACTGTGAAGGATATTTTAAAAGGACAAAGTAGTGCTGAAAAGAGCTCTAGCAGCATGGCTGGGACATCTGCCCCTGAGGATGGAAGCTGTTGGTCACGAAGAGATGCAGCAGATTAAGCTCCTATGGTCGAAGAATAGGCCAGGATCCTTTCTTTTGATGCAGCACTCAGATGGAGAGGTGCTCTGAATCCAGTGGTGGCCTGGACTTTGTGATGCAGGTGACAATAGTGACACTTCAGGCACCTGACAGTGCTGGGTGTTCCATGACTGGCTGCCAACCTTGCAGGCCAAACCAAGGTGCAGCAGCAGAAAGCATGCTACACAGGGTAGGCACACAGTTCCCACTGGGTTCCCCCACCCAGTGGCCTGTGTCCCCCCCTACCTAGTGAACCATGCTTCCTGCTGCCTTACCTCAGTCTGACCTGCAAGATCAGCAGCCAGTCACAGAACACCCTCACTATCACTTGTCTGTCCAGCACCTATACCATGTGGCAATTGCTGATCTTGCTGTTTGAACCAAGGTGCAGCAGGAGACACATGCTACATAGTGCTGGGTGTTCCATGACTGGCTGCCGACCTTGCAGGCCAAACCAAGGTGCAGCAGCAGACAGTATGTTACACAGGGTAGGCACACATTTCTCACTGGGTTCCCCCACCCAGTGGCCTGTGTTCCCCCCCCTACCTTTTGAAGCATGCTTTCTGCTGCCTTACCTCAGTCTGACCTGCGAGATAAGCAGCCAGTCACAGAGCACCCTCACTATTACTTGTCTGTACATCTCCAGTGCCACATGTTCCACATGGTACATGCTGACTTTGCCAACAAAGCGGAGCATCGGAGTGCAAGACACAAGGGACCCACCCAGTCTGTGGCCTGTACTTCACAGCCTCACTTTGGTTTAGCCAGTCAGGTCACCAGCCAATCACACAGCACCTCCACTGTGAGTTGCTTGTGCATCACTCTTGCCACCTATACCATGTGGTGGTTGCTGATCTTGCCAGCTAAACCAAAGTGGAGCACCAAAGTGCATTCCACAAAGGGTCCCACCACCTCTGTGGCCTGTACTTCACAGCCGCACTTTGGTTTAGCCAGTCAGGTCACCAGCCAATCACACAGCACCTTAACTGTGAGTTGCTTTTGCATCACTGGTGCCACCTATACCATGTGGTGGTTGCTAATCATGCCAGCTGAACCAAAGTGGAGCACCGAACTGCATGCCACAAAGGGACCCACCCCATCTGTGGCCTGTACTTCACAGCCTCACTTTGGTTTAGCCAGTCAGGTCACCTGCCAATCAAACAGTACCTCCACTGTGAGTTGCTTGTGCATCACTCTTGCCACCTATACCATGTGGTGGTTGCTGATCTTGCCAGCTGAACCAAAGTGGAGCACCAAAGTGCATGCCACAAAGGGTCCCACCCCCTCTGTGGCCAGAGACGGGGTGGGACCCTTTGTGGCATGAACTTCGGTGCTCCACTTGGTTCATCTGGCAAGATCAGCAACCACCACATGGTATAGGTGGCACCAGTGATGCACAAGTAACTCACAGTGGAGGTGCTGTGTGATTGGCTGGTGACCTGACTGGCTAAACCAAAGTGCGGCTGTGAAGTACAGGCCACAGAGGGGGTGGGACCCTTTGTGGTATGCACTTCGGTGCTCCACTTTGGTTTAGCCAGTCAGGTCACCAGCCAATCACATAGCACCTCCACTGTGAGTTGCTTTGCATCACTGGTGCCACCTATACCACGTGGTGGTTGCTGATCATGGCCAGCTGAACCCAAAGTGGAGCACCGAAGGGAGTGCATGCACAAAAGGGTCCCACCCCTCTCTGGCCACAAAGGGGGGGGACGACCCTTTGTGGCATGCACTTTTGGTGCTCCACTTGGGTTCAGCTGGCAAGATCAGCAACCACCACATGGTATAGGTGGCAAGAGTGATGCACAAGCAACTCACAGTGGAGGTACTGTTTGATTGGCAGGTGACCTGACTGGCTAAACCAAAGTGAGGCTGTGAAGTACTTCACAGCCTCACTTTGGTTTAGCCAGTCAGGTCACCAGCCAATCAAACAGCACCTCTACTGTGAGTTACTTGTGCATCACTCTTGCCACCTATACCATGTGTTGGTTGCTGACATTGCCAGCTGAACCAAAGTGGAGCACCGAAGTGCATGCCACAAAGGGTCCCATCCCCTCTGTGGCCTGTACTTCACAGCTGCAATTTGGTTTAGCCAGTCAGGTCACCAGCCAATTACACCGCACCCTTACTGTGAGTTACTTTTGCATCACTCTTGCCACCTATACCGTGTGGTGGTTGCTGATCTTACCAGCTGAACCAAAGTGGAGCACCAAAGTGCATTCCACAAAGGGTCCCACCCCCCCTGTGGCTTGTACTTCACAGCCGCACTTTGGTTTAGCCAGTCAGGTCACCAGCCAATCACACAGCACCCTCACTGTGAGTTGCTTTTGCATCACTCTTGTCACCTATACCATATGGTGGTTGCTGATCTTGCCAGCTGAACCAAAGTTGAGCACCGAAGTGCATGCACAAAGGGCCCTCCCACCCCCCCGTGGGCCTGTACTTCACAGCCGCACTTTGGTTTAGCAGTCAGGTCAACCAGGCCAATCAAACAGTACCTCCACCGTGAGTTACTTGTGCATCACTCTTGCCACCTATACCATGTGGTGGTTGCTGATCTTGCCAGCTGAACCAAAGTGGAGTACCGAAGTGCATGCCACAAAGGTCCCACCCCCTCTGTGGCCTGTACTTCACAGCTGCACTTTGGTTTAGCCAGTCAGGTCACCAGCCAATCAAACAGCACCTCCACTGTAAGTTACTTGTGCATCACTCTTGCCACCTATACCATGTGGTGGTTGCTGATCTTGCCAGCTGAACCAAAGTAGAGCACTGAAGTGCATGCCACAAAGGGTCCCACCCCCTCTGTGGCCTGTACTTCACAGCCTCACTTTGGTTTAGCCAGTCAGATCACCAGCCAATCAAACAGCACCTCCACTGTGAGTTACTTGTGCATCACTCTTGCCACCTATACCGTGTGGTGGTTGCTGATCTTGCCAGCTGAATCAAAGTGGAGTACTGAAGTGCATGCCAAAAAGGGTCCCACCCCCTCTGTGAATTGAATTTATAAAATTTGTGGCCATTTGCCACGCGCCGGAGCCAAAGGCCATTCAGCGCATATATATCAACAGGATATATTTACTAATAGAAGATACACTTATATAATTAAATCAAATGATTAAAACCAAATTCAAATTAAAATACTCAATTAAATATCATAAAACAAATGGATTTCCTTAAGAAATTTAAAAACTCCTCTGTGGGAGCACCCTCTCCTAAAATATCTGACAAAGGTTTGTTGGTGAAACCAAACGACGTCTATGATTAAAATAAAGAGACAGTCAACAAATATAGCCTCACTGTAATGCCAACATTACAATTGGAGCATTGAGGAACCTGCCTCTCTGCTCCACTAGTTAAAAGATACCGGTGAGTTAAAAAAAGTATGCCCTATACGCAGGCGTGTTAAAACTATACTAGATCTTCTATCCATCCCAACAGAAGGGACCAGGGATGAACAGAAGGTCTGATCAATTTCAGCTTTAATTACTATTCAAGTTGGACCAGTGATTCTGCCACTTAGTCCTACAAAATGATTTATAAAAGAAAGTTTAAAATCTTCACATGGGAACCCTCACAGAGTGGAAGCCCGGGAGGAAGCTGCCTGCTTAGCGGCTGTATCAGCCAGCTCATTAACCACGAATTCCCACATGCGAGGGAACCCAAAACAAAACTTCACACTGATGATGTTTTCGAGAATGCAGGAGGACCAGCCAATCCTGCACCTCTTGAATGAGTTGATTAGATGGCATCAACTTCTGTAGTGCAGATAGAGAACTCTGGGAATCACAATAAATAATATAGAGTCCCCAGTGCTACCTGTACTAAAAAATAAATTTTAAAACACTAAAAATAGCATAAATCTCAGCATTAAAAATTGAGAAGTTAATAGGGAGGCTTTTTTTAATTGTTCTCTCACCGATGATGACAGAACATCCAACTCCATTTGCTGATTTTGACCCATCTGTATATACAGCAATCGAGTTACTATGCTCAGAAACATGGGCAAGAAGCTACTTTTAAGCTGAACACTTGAGCTGATCTTTTTTGTGTCTCTCTAATTTGGCAAATATCTAAAGGAGGCCTACACCATGGAGGGAATTTAGAAAAATGTTGTTTCCATAAACCAGTGGAGGAATAAGGGCTACCTCTCTCGCACTGATGTTTAATCTAACTTCAAGGGGCTTAGGTAATGTAGGTTTAGTTGGTGCTCTGTCAACAGGATGTTTTATATACTTAAAATTGGATTAGACTGAGAGGTTTAGTGCTCGTGCCAAATATCGGAGACCCTGTTCCTCCCTCCGAATGAAGAGAGGAGGAAAACCAGAATCTACATAAAAGGCTCTCAACAGGAGAAAAGTTTTAAAAGCACCCTGTACAAATACGCAATTGCCATTTATTGTGTACTACATCGCTTGCCTAACAAGGTCTACATGCCGAGCCATAAATCTGAGATCCATAATCAATCTTACTCAAGCATAGGGCCTGATAAATCTTATAAAGTAGTACGGTCAGCTCCAAATTCAGGTTACTAACAACTTTAAGAATATTGCACCGTTGTTTAACATTAACTGCAGTCTCATTTATATGTTCAGCAAAAGTCAATTTTTTTTGTCTAAAAATAATTCCTAAATATTTTTGACTTCATCTTCATACAACAAAATAGAACCTTCTAAAAATAAGGTTGGAATCTCTTCCCTTCTACGTGTTCTACAAAAACGTATAGCTTTAGTTTTCTCAGCAGAAAATTTGAAACCTTTACTATTAGCCCAGGTAGTAGCAGCATTAATTGCAATCTGAATTTTAGTACAAGCTTCAACTGCAGTAGCTCTACTACACAAAATAACAATATCATCCGCGAATGCTTGACCAGTTACTCAAACAGGAGATGTTCAAGTAAACCATTAATGGCAATATTAAAAAAGGTTGGACTAAGCACACTCCCCTGTGGAATGCCTTCTTCCTGAAGATACTCTGATGAGAAGGTAGATCCAATTCTAACTTTAAGGTACGGTCAGACAGGAAGTCTTTGGCAAAATTAAACATATTGCCACCAATACGCCATTCAACCAGCTGCATTAAAATACCTGCCCTCCAGGTAGTATCAAACGCTTTTTCCAGATCAAAGAACACTGCAATGGTTTGATGGACAGCAAAAGCATTCTGAATCTCACGTGTGAGACATAATAAGGGATCCAAAGTACTACGATTCTTGCGGAAGCCAAATTGCCTCTTCGACAACAGGCTCTTTGTTTCTAATAACCATATCAGACGAAAATTCACCATTCGTTCGTAAATCTTGAAGACACAGCTGGTAAGAGCAATAGGCCTATAACTTTTGGGATGACTAGGTCCTTTCCGGTTTTTAAAAAAGGAACTATGACAGAGTTTTTCCACAACTTGTATGAAGTCCCTGAGCACCAGAATTCATTTAAAACATCGACAAAGAATTTTTTTGACTCCAGAGGTAAATGAGAAATCATGGCATAAATAATATCATCTTCTCCAGGTGATGTTGGAGAGGACAAAGATAAGGCTATTCGAATTCGACAATACTAAATGGAAAGTTATATGCCTCAGAGTTAGAACAAACAGGCGGATTAACTATAGTCATGTTTCTAATATTGCGAAATTCAGGGGAGTAGTGACTGGGGTGGGGCTTGAAATGCTGGAAAAGTGCCGAGCAAAAGCCTCTGCCACCTCTCTTGCATCCGATATAATACTACCAAGTTGATTTTCAAAATCGTAAAGGGGAAGGGGCAAAATTTCCCTAGTAATTTACGGATTGTCTATCCCAAACCAGAGAAAGTGGCGAGTTATACCTTAATTCTGATATTGTACTTGATGAAGGATTCCCTCCTTGCTTCTTTAAAGACTTGCTTTTGTTTGGCGAGGTTTCTCTTGTATATTATTCTATTAACTAAGAGGGCAGGACGCCTTCGATATCGCGTTGTAACTGGCCTCTTGCAATTTTCTTCCTACTCAAGGCACATTTACTATTCCACCAGGTACCAGTGGACGACGGGGTTTCCCTGATGTTTTAGGAATTGACATCATTGCCCCTCCAATCATTATACTAGCAAGATATTCGTAGGCAGCTGAGGGGGCAAGGAAATTCATTGGCCTTACGATTGACTTGGGTAGATTTTTCATACAGCTGCCAATCTGCCTCCTTTATCTTCCACATGGGTAAAGATGGGGAGGGTATATTTTGTACATACTTAAGATGGATGGGATAGTGGTCGCTTCCATAGAGATTTTCATCCACTGACCACTTATAATCTAATCGTAATGACGACGAACATATTGTAAGATCAATTGCTGAACTAGAGTTATGGGCTACATCAAACCTTGTAGGAGAAACCGTTGTTCATTAAAACTACATCATTGCAATCTATTAATCTTTCAATTATAAGTCCACGGTGATCACACCTACCTTCCCCCCACAAAGTATGTTTTGCATTAAAATCCCCCATCAGAATGAAAGGCTGAGGTAGTTGGTCTAAAAGTGATTGCAAAATCTTCAACCTCTAATTGTCTTGGATTGCCAGCTCTGTCCACCAATCGAGTTCTAGGCCAGGTTCTAGATAAAGAGAGCACAGAGTGACCCATTTATTGATGAAAATCTGTGTTGCACAAGCTTGCAGTATGGAGTCTAATTTGATAACTTTTTGTGGTAATGACTTGGCCGCAATAATACATGTACCACCATGAGAACGTTCACCTACAGGTGTGGAGATCTGTGAAAAATAAAGTTCTGTCCACAGTTAGGAGAAACATTACCAAGTTTAGTCTCTTGCAAACAAAGGGCAGCTAAATTATGCTCTTGAAAAGGACCCGACCTGTTCTCTGTTTGAATGGAAACCTCGTATGTTCCACTGACATAGAGCCATTATTTACTATTAGATTTTTTTTTTTTTTTTTTTTTTTACTTTTTGGACTTGGATTGGGCTGGTCTGGAAAGACTTGGTCTTGGTCTTTGTCATAGAAAGAACTTGGCAGATCCTCAAGAGACCTGCTATTTCTCTCTTGGGAACCCTACTATGGTGTGGGATATAGGTGGAGATGATGAAGGAGTGCGGGGTCTCTTATTTCTAAGAGGCACCTCTCCTGCAGCGTCGCCCTGAGCTTATGAGGTGCACTGATCAAGGTGTCATTCTGGACATACCCAGATCAGGCAGTGAAGCTGCCTGTGAGGCTTCTACATCAGAAGCCCGAGAGACCTCCCAGAAGCCCAGAGGAGGCCCATCGGGAGGGGACAAAGGGGCCTTCTTGGGTGAAGGCGGAGATGCTGAACGTACTTCGAGCTCAGAAGGGGATAGCTGAAGCTTTGGCTTTGAAGTTGGCATCCTAGTTTGATCATTTTTATTCGATTTTCCAATTTTCACTACATCACTATATTGAGGTCTTGGGAACAAAAGTCTTTTGCCAGGCCAATACTTAGATGTTCAGCATGAGCTTTCTCTATGGCTGCCACTTCTTTTTTAAATGACTACATTCCTTATGCCTTGCATTATGATTTCCCTTACAATTTATACATAATATTGGATTAGACATTCGCCTTCATGCTTTTGTAAAGAGCAGGCAGCACATAACTGGTTTCAAGTACACACTTTGACGAGTGGCCATATCCAAAACATATGAAGCATTGGAGTGGCGGTCTATGCTTAAAAGGTCTAACATGAATCTCTCCTTGTCAACTATACATAATCAGGAACTTCATCATTAGTGAAAGTGAAATAATCATTCTTGACCTTGGAACCTTGAAAATCTTCCACACTTTATCATCACACTTTCCAGCAATTCCTCGTCAGACAGTTCATATAGGTCTTGACTAAAAACCACTCCCTTAGCATAACTAAAACTATAGTGTGGTTTGACCTCTTTTATCATATTAGTATTTTCAGTTTAGAGATCATGTGGCCTTGTCTATAAGACTTTGCATGGACCAAAAACTGTTCTTTCCAAATCTAGTAATATCTGAGTTGGTCATTGCTCCTACAATGTTCTTAAATGTTTTCCTGAAGTGGAAAAGATTACAAAAGTCTGATTTTGTTGAAACAATCAGCCACCTGGCAGGTAGAGGTGTCCTCACCTTACGTTTCCCATCTGAAGTTTCCTGACTGACTCTAGCTGGATAAAAGGAATCTACTTCAATATTCTGGGGCATTTTATGTATTAATACACAATTTAATTTTCCTTATGTGAACACTTGAAAGCATTCATGGCATTCTTATGAGTAGTAAACTCAATCCAAACCCTCCAATATGCAAAATCTTCAGTTTCACAATACTTAATAACTTAATTTCACCATATCTTCCAAACATTTCCATAAATGCAACACAATTTAAATCTGAGGAGAGAGAATCAACATAGAGGATTCTCTCACCACTACTAGAACTTTCCATAGCCACATCCAAGGTCTTGCCATGGGTCGTCTTCTGTACATTGAATTTTCTATAGGATTGTCCTTGTCCGTGCCAGAGGTCGAAGAGGAGGGTAGTGTCAGGAGGTCGCATTGTCCGGGGAGTTTATCATAGGGTCGTTATCATTAATCCTTAAGCAGAAATTTGAAAAACCTACTGCAAATCAGGCAGAAAACCAGGCCCCCCCACCCCGCATCAACCCCTCTCTCACCAAAGACACTCAGCAGAGACTGACTCCCCATATGTCCACTCCCTACCCTACCCCGAAGGGATAGCTCTTACCATAACATGAGTGGCTCAAGTGTAAAGCAAAACCCGCTTGATAGACTGAGGGGCATAACTAGTATGCAATCATCCCATCATGTTTACAATAGAGGGCACACCGGAAAGAATACCGAGAGTCCTACCGTAGAGACTATTACCTCCCCACCCCAGATCCGCAGGCAAGTCCCCCATAGGTAGTTCCGCCCCGATGGATATTGCTATGAAATCATATCAACATCCTCAGGGTCCAAACATACTCGAGAGGCGGACCAAACCTCTACAGTCTCTGCCATTTGGATCAAGAAAGAGCCAATGCGCAAGAGCCCAGCCCCTGCCCAACCCATAAGAAGGTTTTAGTGAAGAAGGGGGGGACAGCTAGGTGAGCAACTGAGTTAAAGATAGTAGAAGAGAGGAAACAAATTTAAGTAAGAGGAAAATTGAGACTTTTGGATTCGAACTGGGAGATATTTCTCCCAGTTCGAAAGCCCTCTTGCCCGCTATGCATTTTCAGCAGTCAGCTGAAAATGCATAACTTCGTCAAGGCAGTCTCAAATCAAGAGGGCACCCCCTCTGTGGCCTTTACTTCACAGCCTCACTTTGGTTTAGCCAGTCAGGTTACCACCCAATCAAACAGCACCCTCACTGTGAGTTGCTTTTGCATCACTGGTGCCACCTATACCATGTGGTGGTTGCTGACATTGCCAGCTGAACCAAAGTGGAGCACCGAAGTGCATGCCACAAAGGGTCCCACCCCCTCCGTGGCCTGTACATCACAGCCGCAATTTGGTTTAGCCAGTCAGGTTACCAGCCAGTCACATAGCACCCTCACTGTGAGTTGCCTGTGCATAACCGTTGCCACTATACCGCATGGTGGTTGCTGACCTTGGCAGCTGAACCAAGGTGGAGCAGTGGAGTGCATGCCTTCTTAATCTTACAAACTGAGGGACCTGTGTTTGAATTGAGAGAGAGAGAGAGAGAGAGAGAGAGAGAGAGAGAGAGAGAGAGAGAGAGAGAGAGGTGTTCCTTCAAAATGTGTCATTAAGACGTGAGGGCCTCGATGAGGTAGTCCTCATTCTAATAGGGTAAAACTCATTTATAACAAATCCATGAGACTCTCTCTCTCTCTCTCTCTCCCAAAACCTTCCTTTATTGAACCCCGGGTGACTTACTGCCGCGTCCTAAATATTTTCGTGATCAACCTCTCATTGTACAAGGTGGCTTTTCATTGCTGGTTAGTTTAACCAATGGACTGGTTATACTAAGATATATTTAACTTATGACGTCCTGCTGTTTTTAGGGGAGGGTTGGTACTTGGTGACAATTCGGGAATGTGGGAATATGCCTCCCAGCTACATGTACGACTGCTGGCCACGAGTATTCAGTGCGCAACAATAATTCAAGTCATCTTGCGTCCCCAGCCCAGTCCAGATAGTGATGATGTCAATTACAGCCATTCCCTTATTCCATTTGACATATTACCTGTTGCTCCCTAGACGAACGAGAGCAATAAGGTCTTAGTAGTGTTTATACAAAGGAGTTTATTTTCATCATGGTAGGCTAAGTGCTGCATAGCGGTACTTAACCGTGGGAGGTAATGACACCTATCTTGTTTTTCTTTCCTGCCTAATTAATAGGAAGTACAGATGATATAAAGAAAGGTGTCTATTTGCCCAGACTTATGGGATGAAAGAGTGAGGAAAATGGAGTTTTATTAAGTGTCACGGCTCCTGAATTGGCTAAATGAGGAGGTGTCGTCCCTTAGTATATCGCAAGCTTGGCGTCTTGTTGGGTTAGTTTAGGCTGCGTTAGGTTAGGTTAAGGGACTTAAAATTTTTTCACTCATATTCATATTTATGTGAAATGGTGTTTTTTTTCATACGTAGAGTATATCTTGAGCCAAAATTGGGTTGGGTATTTTCAAGGGGTCGTGAAATGGTGGTTTTTTCATCCGAAGAGATATCTTGAGCCAAAATGGGGTTGGGTATTTTCAAGAGGTCGAGCGAAACCACGGTTCTCCTATCCAAAGAGTTATTCATGAGCCATTTTAGAGTTCTTTTCTGAACTAAAGTGAAATAGTTGGTCGTTTTCCCGTGGAATCGTTAATGGTCAACGTACATGAGGTTAAGATAAAGGCAAGCTTATGGGGTTTATCGCCTGGGAGCCGAATTGGGGGTCGGGTGTTGAGGTTGAGCCGAAATGGGGTCTTTTTCCCTACTTATGTATGCGTGTGTGTGTCTGTAAGTGTATACATACAGTGATGAATAATAACTGAGTTAAGTTATTCAGCAAGCTTACTTGTATGAGAGTGATACTTGAAATCCATAAAAGCTAGCTGATTTTTAAAAAGGACGGAACATTTAACAGGCAATCAACAGTAAACTTAAGAATATGGATGTCCTTAATCTCTACCTTCCCATATCAAAATACTTAAGTTGCACAGTTGTTCCAAGCTTTATAAAAATGAACCTTGTCAATCTTTCATGATAACTGGGTGCTGCAAATGCCCTCTTCGGCGTCTGGTCATCCCTGGTGCCATAGTCCGTACAATGCAATGTTTTCTAGACTTCTTGAGTTTGTGTTAAACAACGAATTATGGCCCTCCATTTTCAATTCCTTTAAGCGAGGGTATATGCATGCATACTTTCTTCCTCTTTCTAATTTATTTATCCGTTTATTTCATCGCTGTGTACTGATTCAGTAGCCAGTAACGTATTAGTTATTGTTTCCAACCTTTTTTTTTATTTTCACTTTTTTGGCTTGATTAATATGTGGGCATTTTAATGTAAGCGAATTTACTAGACATTTTCTTTTACTACTTTTGTATATTATGAAAAACTACATTAATTATGCCTAAAGACCTTTTAGAACAGATGGAACGTTTCTGATTACAGGACATTTCTAGGTATGGTGAAAACTAATTTCAGTCCCTTCATTGGTGTTTGTTAAACTTGTTTTTCCTCCTTTTTCGTGAGGAAAGGTGGTCGGGAGCGCTAAGCCCTTGAAAATTATATTCTCCCAAGAATAAAACCTTAATTAAGACTAAGAATAAAATCTATCTCTGACGTTTATAATCATATATCAATCGTAGGCAGTATTTATGCACATCATCATCTTTATTACAGTGACCTTTATATACTGTCCAATAATCTCTATTTTCCACTCAACATTTAGTAAAAAAAATTGAAAATAGAAAGAAAACATTAAGGCCAAAATATCTTTCAGTATCGAATTCACCAGAGAGCCAGGAGGCCAAGCCAAAGTCCGTCTTGAGCTTCTAACCAGGCAACTGTTCGAATCCTGGCTGTCGGAGAAGCATTGATCAGTTAAAATTCCCTCTAGGTCTCATTTATTCCTAGGGTATAATAATTCGACATTCAACGATATTTCTGGCTTACTATAAATCCTTATCAAGAACTCTAGAAGTAGGTACAAAGAAGAAAGAAAGGTTCATATAAATGAAAAATGTGAACGGAACAGCGTTATAGTGTGGGACTCTTCCATTCTCACGTGTGTGTAACTGAAATGGGCATAAAACTTTTCACTCGAAGCAGGTGGCAAGAAAGACGATATTTTGCAAGATACTCAGTTGAAGTCCGTTCCCATGACGCACTTGGAACTGCTGAGCATCCAGAGAAAGTTAATATAAGGACAAGAATTTAATCCAATACCAAACTGTCGCTCCACAGTAAAGCAACTGGCCTAAGAGTTGAATTTTATCACTTTCTTAATATCTTCAGAGAGAGAGAGAGTGAGAGAGAGAGAGAGAGAGAGAGAGAGAGAGAGAGAGAGAGAGGGAGAGAGGATATATATATATATATATATATATATATATATATATATATATATATATATAAATATATATATGTATATTTTATATTTATATATATATATATATATATATATATATATATATATATATATATACATACACACACACACACACACACACACACATATATATATATATATATATATATATATATATATATATATATATATTATATATATATATATATATATATATATATATATATACACACATAAATGCAGTGATTTTTATTTCACGGAATAGTTCTTCTTTTAAGCAATTTTCAATGCAAGCAATTACTTTAATGAAAATATAGAAAGATTCTTCATTTCGTCGTTTCATCTGATTCCCATGTGTTTGGTTCCTTCAATTAACTGTTTTTTTGTCACGACAGCTGTTTCGCCACTGTGGAAATATATATATATATATAAATATATATATATATATATATATATATATATATATATATAAATATATATCGTATATATATATATATATATATATATATTATATATTTAGATATACTAATATAAATACTTAATAAACAAGCCTCTGAGCTGAAAAATTCAAGTTCTAGACATTCACCTCCGAAACCAAGGCGTTAGCAAGCCTCCGAGTGACCGGCTCAGCAGTTCTGTTTCTAGGAACATCTGAAATTATAAGTCAATTTCATGACCTATCACGTCAAATGTATTACAACAGCTGCATAAAAATCTTAGTGAAAATCCTTTTCACATGAGTGCGTATGCACAGGCCCACAATGTGTTTTTACTAGGTCTTATAAGGAGACAGCTCTATGAGTTGTATGTAGAATTTAGGGCAAAGGCCAAGCACTGGGACCTATAAGATCATTCAGCGCTGAAACGGAAATGGGGGGTAAAAGGTTTGAAAGGTGTAACTATGAGGAAAACTTCGCGGTTGCACTATGAATCAAGTATTAGGAGAGGGTGGAAAGTGAGATGAAGAGAATATGAAAGGAGGTACAGTGAAAGAAACAAAAGTGGTTGAAGCTAGGGGCCGAGGGCACGCTGCAAAGAACCTGAAGTAATGCCTACAGTGCACCGCATGAGGTCCACTGTTGGCACTAACCCCCTACGGGATGAAACAGCTCTAGTTGGCGTTTGAGTGTCCAGTATTCTTGACAGTGGGCATCGATTAATTGGAAGCTGATCTATATTTACATAAATTGTAAAGTGCATCATTATACAAATTTATTTTAAACTTAGAACCTAACAGATACCACTAGAAATTTTTCTTCTAAATATTTGTAGTGATGAAGTGATCATAATATCACATTTAATCTCTGAATTGTAATTTGAAGAAATGCCTTCCTGGGAAGTGTGCAGAATTTTGGACACTGGGCCTCAATGATAGGATGATTTTTTCTCTATTAGTTAATGCAGGGAACTCATTACAATCAACATTTTGCAATTTTTTGCTTAACTTAGAATGCTTCCAATGACTCACTATGAAGTTTTTATAGATAATTACATTAGCAATATCTCCATACAAAAGTGGAAGCGTTAAAGTGGTCTGTTAGAGACCTCCTAATTTTATCTATGGCTAAGTTTTATTTCAAATATGTAAGTGTAAGTCTCAATAGCTTAGCTGTTGAGTTCCTGAAGCCTTAATATAAAGACATTATTTGGCATTCTCTCTCTCTGTTAAATGCCAAATAACGTCTTAAGGAACTCAACAGCTACTGAGAGAGAGAGAGAGAGAGAGAGAGAGAGAGAGAGAGAGAAGAGAGAGAGAGAATTTGAATACGTTTTTTTGTTAAAGTTCAAATTTACCTTTAATCATTTATTACAGATTCTCTCCCTCTCTTTCTCAAAATACTGAAAGGCATAACAAAAGTAGACAGTAACCTATTTACGTTAAACGAGAACCAGAAAAGAAATAATAGATGGAAACTAGAGCTGAAGAGATACAACACATCCCATTGTGGGAAATTCTTTACTTACAAGATATGCGACACGTGGAATAAACTGCCACGCCGATCGACTAAAAAATCTTTGAGACATCCTAATCCTTGTAACCGTAACTCTCTTTCAGCTGTTGAGTTAGGAGCCTTAACGTGAAGACCTTGGTTAAATGTTAAGTATATCTTAGTTTTACCAGACCACCGAGCTGATTAGCAACTCCTAAGGCTGGCCCGAAGGAGATGATATTTTTTACGTGGCTAGGAACAAATTGGGTACTTAGCGACGGGACCTACAGCTTATTGTGGGATCCGAACCATATCGAGAAATGAAATTCTACCACCAGAAATAAATTCCTCCGATTCCGCGTTGGCAGAGCAAGGAATCGAACCCGGACCCTGAGATCGGTAGTCGAGCACGTAACCGACCCGTCCAACGAGGAATGTAAAGACATTACTTAGCATTTAACAAAGAGAGAGAGAGAGAGAGAGAGAGAGAGAGATTTAAATAGCTCCTTTGTTAAGTACAAATGTTTACCTTTTAATTCTTCTGATAGTACCATCAAAATTCATTGTTATTCAGAATTCTCTCTCTCATTCTCTCCATCCCCTCTCTCTCTCCTGCTCCATTCCTCTCTCTCTCTCTCCGTCCTCTCGCTCTCTCTTTGTAAAATGCTAATAATGTCCTTTAACGTTAAGACTTCAATTTTTAACTCAATAGCTTGAAGAGAGAGAGAGAGAGAGAGAGAGATTTAAATAGCTCCTTTGTTAAAGTACAAATTTACTTTTAATTCTCTGATATACCATCAAAATCATTTATTACAGATCTCTCTCTCTCTCTCTCTCTCTCTCTCTCGCATCTTCTCTCCTCTTCTCTCTCTCTTCTCTCATCTCTGTAAAGATGGCTAAGTCATGTCTTTTCGTAGAAGAATTTTCAATAACGTCAATAGCTGAGAGAGAGAGAGAGAGAGTTGAGAGAGAGGAGAGAGAGAGATAGAATATATAGGAAGAGAGAACCTGTAATGAGTGATTCTGATGGCGACTCAGAGAACTAAAGGTAAATTTGAACTTTAACAAAAATAGGTATTCAAATTCTCTCTCTCTCTCTCTCTCTCTCTCTCTCTCTCTCTCTCTCTCTCTCTCTCTCTCAACAGCTATTGAGGCCTACACTTATATTTAAATAAAACAGAACTTAGTCATAGATAAAGTTATTTGGTCTTCATCAGAGCATTTTAGCATTTGCACTCTTAAGTAGATGTATTATTTTGCATGTGAAAAATCTCAGTAATAAAAAAAAGTTAACATTCCAAGTTTTATTTACCGATGAATTTTCTCAAGGGAAAACTAGAGTTTATATTCTTAGTCAAATTAAATAATTTGTAGTGATTTATTCACAATAATAAATAAAATACATTCACCTTTATACAAGTCTACAGCAGGTAAACAGCAACATCTCGGTATCATAAAAATTTTTTTTTCAAAAAGTTCTTGGGCTTGAAACTTAATTTTTGTATTAGTAAAGCCTTTTATAATATCTCATGATACTAGTGATTTCTCAGTTTCACTATCATTCAGATGACTAAACTATGCCATGTATATCTGGATGATCTAATACATAATCTGCGCATTGAAACCTTATATCAAGAAACCTGGACACGATAAAAGGCATCATAAGCCGGAAATATGTTACATCTGATCCTTCTCTTGAGGTATGTGCAATTATTAGACAGAAACCTTCGGGTTCTAAGGGGATATATATACACTCGCATTTTGTATATTAGAGAGAGAGAGAGAGAGAGAGAGAGAGAGAGAGGAGAGCAGAGAGAGAGAGAGAGAGAGAGAGAGAGAGAGAGAGAGAGAGAGAGAGGATACCATTCAAGTGAAAGAAGTATCTAGACTTTTTGAGAACCCTCAAAGATCGCTGTAATGGGATCGATCAAGAGGCTGTGTTCCTGTCTCACCTTATTTATCAAACGCATTACAACGTTTCGTTTCCTGGAAACCAATACTCACGACACTCAGAACCATCAAAACGAAATAAATTAAATATAATTGAGTGTTTTCAAGAGTGGGCAAAAATAGTTGCGCTGCTTATATCAAGAAAGCGTCCACGGGACCAACCATGATGATTTATGCCAACTGCACTGGCTGTGTTCTCCCGCACATTTACGTATTTAAGAATAACTGTCATTTTCTTTTGGCACTGCGTATTTTTGCTTTCCTACACCTCTTCTAACCAAAAAGTTTTTCCTTTGTTTAAGTTTACATGAAAAGTAATTTTATGTATTCTTTGCCTGATATATATTGTTGGTTAAGTTATATTCGTACATTTCCAGGTCCAACGGAATTCCAAATTGAAATGATCAAATTACTAGGTACAGAGGGGGAGAAATGGATGCTGGATTTATTAAGAGCTATATGTAAAGAGGAAGAAATGCCAAGGGATTGGGAGAAGAGTCTAATGGTCTGTGTGTGTGTGTGTGTGTGTGTATATATATATATATATATATATATATATATATATATATAATATATATATATATATATATATATATATATACAATGCAGAAGGGAGATGTCATGGATTGTGGTAACTACAGGGGAATTAAACTAACAGAGCATGGATTGAAAGTTTTAAGGGCCCCCATACACTGAACGATTGTATGAACGAATGTCTGAACGACTGTCTGTATCGTTCGTAAAAACACTGTGTATGTGCTTGTCTGAATGAAAAAGTGGGCGGAGTTTCGTGTCTAAATAATCTCTGCAGAAATCTGTCACAACCAGGTTGCTGGGTTACGACTTAAGTCTGTCATACACAGGTCGTTCGATGTATGTGTTTGTCTGCCGATATAACGCTGTCGCGCATGTCGTTCATACTGTCTGAATAGTGTGTGTGTTTATCGATAACGACAGTCGTTCAGACAACGTTCATACAGTCGTTCAGTGTATGTGGGCCCTTAGAGAGTGTAAAGAGTTTGTAAAGATCTGGAAAAAGCAGTATGGATTCATGAGAGGAAGAGGGACGGTGGATGCCATCTTCATAGTAAGACAGCTACAGGAAAAGAGGCTAGAGGGAAACCAGGAGCTCTACTGTGCATTCATAGATCTAGAGAAAGCGTATGATAGAAGCCCAAGAGAAGTGATGTTTTGGTGTTTAAGGAAAAGGAATGTCCCAGAAAAGTTAGTTAGGCTGGACGAGATGATATATAAAAGAACGAACACAAAAGTAATAACAGCAGTTGGGGAAACAGAAAACTTTAAAGTTATTGTTGGATTACACCAGGGGTCAGCATTTAGCCCATTTTTGTTTGTGCTCGTTATGGATGTGTTGAGTGAAGCGATCAGGAATGAAGAGCTGTGGGGATTGTTGTACGCCAATGATCGGGTGATTACTGCTGAAAATGAGGAGGACCTACAGAGAAGGGTTGGAGAGTGGCAGGAATCTTTAGAGAGAGGTGGTTTAAATGTGAATGTGAATAAAACAGAGGTTTTGCTGAGCAGCAGGGAAGATAGAGACAGAGTAGTAATACAAGAAAGAGAGGTTAGATTATAAAACAGGCAGAAAAGTTTAAATACTTAGGATCTTTAAGCCAAGAGGGAGGATGTGAGGCTGAAGTTGACAGTAGGATAAAAGCTGCATGGGGGAAGTGGAGAGAAGTAGCTGGAATAGTATGTGATAAGAAAATGCCAATCAAGCTAAAAGTCAAGATATATAACACAGTGATAAGAACAGTGTTAATGTATGGACCATAAACATGGTCTCCAAGAAGAAAAGAGGAAGTAAAGAGTGCTGAGGTGGATTATGGGAATATCGATGCTTGAGAGATTGGAAAATGATGAAATAAGAAGAAGGGCAGGCTTAGTAAAGTTACAGAGGCGATAAGAGAGTCACGATTGAGATGGTATGGGCATGTGTTGACGAGGGGGCTTGGGAAGAACCTGTTAGAGGAAGAAGATCAAGAGGGAGACAGAGAATTATATGGCGAGATAAAGTGAAGGAAGATATGGAGAGAAGAGGTTTGGTGGAGGCTGATGTCCTTGATAGAAGGCAGTGGAGAAGGCGCAACAGGCAACCGACCCCTTAATGTAGGGATAACGGTGGGAAAGAAGATTTCTGTTTCACCAAAACCTTGTTTTCTTTACTTCCCTTTGCTGACAGTTGTTTTAAAATTCTTAATATTCTGTTTAACTGAAATGGTGTTCTATCAATTTCTCCTTTAAAATGACTTTTTTTAACTATCTCCAAGGAATAAGTTTTTCTCATTCTCTACTGTAAGTGGGGAAAACATTTACATTTGTTTTCGTACTTTTCTTGCAATTATTAGCCCATGGTTCGGCATTGTAACTATTCCATTCCGAAAAAATATGCTACGCATCCCGGAGCCCAAAGAGGTTGGGCCCAGTCACTTTAAGGCAAGATTCGGTCGAACGAAACACTGGCTGTTAAAGGGAACGAATGAAAAGAAATTGTAAGAGAAATAGAAACGCTTAGTGAATGAACATGCGATTTATATTGAAAGGCTTCCACTCCGGATTGCTAGCCATTCTACACCATAATGGGTCCTTGAATATTAATAAGTACATATATGTAATATATATATATATATATATATATATATATATATATATATCTATATATATACGTGTGTGTGTGTGTATGTATATTACCGATATTACCGATAACCTACATTTCAGTCTTAATATTAGAAATGTGAAAGGTTTCATTGTTTATGGAAACAGAATTCAATGTAAAATTCAAGTAAAAAGTACACCGGCACGTTCTGTCGAGCCAATGGACCGAGAAGATTCTCAATTTCTAACTTAGAGTTACGCCACCTAGACGGATGTCAAAAGAGGAATGCATTCAGTGTTATTATATTTTATACCAGTCTTACAATCTTCGCAATTACAATGATAAGAAAGATGTCCCCCACCCCCCCGACTGATTACTTGCTACACAATTTTGCAACGATACTGTTCGATATTCGGTGACCCTTTATGACAGGCAGGAATAACGAAATCGCGAGGACATTTTTTGTCAAGTCTCCAGAGCCAGAGAAAGCCGAGGGGAAGAAACAGGACACAAAAGGCACTGAGGCAAAATGGCGCGCCATGCTGGAAAAGGCATACACCCTCCAAGCCACTCTAAGGCTCCATCCAAAACTAGATTTTTCCCGCCCTCCAACGCCTTTAAAGTCAGAAAATAACGGTATTTGTGTTGTTGCTGCAGTCATTTCACTTATCCTTCAACATCCTGAACTTATATTTT